>NW_008703893.1:54339-72531 GCF_000326865.2 Helobdella robusta
TATAATATAACCATCATATGGTAAAAGTGTATATGTGTTGCTATTGGTGTATAGGTGTATAAAATACATATGTAGACACCCACACACACACGCGCGCGCGCGCACTTACACACACAAACCCACACACATGTATATACATACAATACCACATTTTATAATAATGAATGGGTATTACTATTACTATAAAATGGGGTATTGTCTTTTTATATATATATATATATATATATATATATATATATATACATATATATATATATATATATATATATATATATATATATATATATATATATATATATATATATATGATGTATTTATATATAACCTATATATTGGAGGGGTCCGGAGATGGTTATGACGTCACTGCTGACGTTGGTCTGGGCGTTTGTGGCATTTACCTTCAACTTCATGTGGTGGCTGCTAAAGTTCGTCTGCTGCATTCGAGATTTGATGTCGTGAATGATGCAGGTGTTAGATTGGTGGATTGGTGTCGATGATGATGAGGATGATGATGATGAGGAGGAAGATGAGGATGATGATGAAGAGGAGGGTGATGATGATGAATATTGTTTCCTTTCACTGCAAATGCTGCTATTATCATCACTATTTTCTGTTGAAGACGATGACGATGATGATGAAGATGATGGTGACGACGATGACGAAGCAGATCTGCACAACCTCCAGTCCCATTGGTGAACAGTTGCCACTTGGCAGAGTGTGTAACCATCGTCATCGTCGTCGTCCTCTCCTTTCTCAGCATCTCTATCAAGCATGTAAGGGCATAATTTCTACAACAATCCCAGCAGAAACACCAGAAGTCAGTCATTCGTTTCATTTTCGTTGTTCACAAACTATTTATTTAGTATATATTTAGTACTAAAATCTGATAAGTTCTAACGCATATATCATCATCAGAATCTCAAAAAAATAACGGATGAAATCTATTTAAAATTGTAATAAACAAATGTATAAACCTGCAAACATGAAAACATGAAACTTGTGAACAATTGAAAACGACAAACGTGTGAACATAACACATATGCTACGCAGTGACGAACAAATCTTACTTGTAAACGTTTATTAAACGTCACATCAACGTGTAAAATTTAAAACAAGTAGACACGCAAACAAACAAACAGCACATAAAAACGTGAACACACAAACAAGTTACTTGATTTTAAACCATGATGAATACGTCGTGTTGAGACTGTTCTCACACTCCCCACCTTCCAGGTACCACCGGAAGGTGAAGGCCATCATGTTGCAGTAGCGAAGGGATGACGGGTCTATCCAGGGTCTGCCCGGTGGACCTGATGATGATGGTGATGATGATGATGATGGTGATGAAGATGGTGGTGATGATGATGATGGCAGTGGTGATGATGATGACGATGTTGTTGTTGTTTGTAATGATGGTGATGACAGTGATGATACTGATGATGATGATGGTGATTATGTTGTTGTTGTAATTTCAAATAATAATAATTTTGGCAATGAAGAAGGTTGAATTCGGAAATACTTTAGAAGTTGCGCTATATAAATTATATTAATATAATTAACATTAATTTAATTAACAATAATTCAATCGAAAATTTATTTAATTAAAACTAATTTAATTAAAGTTAATTCAATTAAAATTAATTTAATTAAAATTAATCTTTCTTCTTCATGGAAGATGCGCCACGTCAATATTTTTTTACTCTGCCACTCTACAATGCTGTTTTTAAAGGTAGGCACGAAGTAAAATATTTAGTGAAGAAATAAAAAAATAAAGTCTTTGGTAGTCGCTACAATGTTAAATAAGACGTTACAGTATAATTACATTAATTACAACAATAACATTAATAATGAACGAATCTTTAAAAGTAACGAATTTAATTTTGCAGTGACAACAAAAATAATACAAATTAATTAATTAAAAGCAATAAAAAATTAATAGAGTGACAATTGTACAGGCTGCAAACAAATGAAATACGAACGCACGTGCCACACGGATTACGGAGAAGTCAAGAAATGACGTGTTGGAGATGGAGCAGTAAACGTACGTTAAGTCATCAACTATTCGAAGGTCACTCAAGGTTAGTGTGGCCGTGTCGGCTGTCACCCTTGTGGTCGCGTTTTGTGGTTTTTTTATTTTGTAAAATTCTATGTTGTTGTTGTGTTTGTTATTGTTGTTGTTGTTGTTGTTGATGTTATTATGGTTATTACAATTATTATTGTTGTTGTTGTTGTAATTTTTAAGACAGTTGTTAATGTCAGGAGTGTTGGCATCGTTGTCGTTGTTGTTTTTGTTGTTGCTAAGAGTGTTGTCATATCTGTAGGATGGATCCAATGAGACCGTCCAAAAATTGATATCTGACGAGTCGTACGTCACTGATGATGATGACGATGACGATGAAGAGGATGAAGAGGATGACGTCGAGATGGAACACTGAATCGTGACGTCACTTCCTTCTTGAACATTCACGTCAGCTGGTGAAATGGCTGTCCGAAAAATAATTTTACATTTTGGTTCAAATAATTAAATAAAGTTATCGAAAAATTTTACTAAGCATGTGTCAAGTCTGCTAAAAAAAGAGTTATTTTCAACGAAGCGTGACATACAGGCATGGGAGGTCAAGTGAAGGACGTCAATGGAATGAAACAAACATTTGAAATTATTTTTCAGTCGATGAAGTTAAATAATAAATTGATTGTTAAATAAAGTAATTAAAATATATACTAACAGAGGAGTATTTTATTTCTGTTACGATCGTCATCAACATAGCTGTCCTTCCAACTGTAATCATCATCGTCGTCATCTTCACCGCCAACATCGTCACCCTTATAGTTGTAGTCGTCACCACCATCGACACCATCGTCATTATCATCTTTATCACCACCACCGTCATCATTGTTGTTGTTGTTGCGGCTGCTATAGTTGTTGCTGTTGTTGTTGTTATACACGTCATCATTGTTTTTGTTGTTTTTGTTGATGTTGTTGTTGTTGTTGTTGTTGTTGAAGATGATGTTGTTGTCGTTGCCATTCACATCATCATCGTTGTTGTTGATGTTGTTGTTGTTGTTGCTGTTGTTGTCATTAACGTCATCATCGTTGTTGTTGTTTTTGTCGATGTTGTTATTGTTGATGATGTTGTTGTTGTTGTTGTCATCTACGTCATCCAGTGTTGACATCATAGGGGGGTGGAACAGAAATATGAAAAGCATGAATACATGTCCACACTTCCTTGCCATTTCAGTAAATTTTTTCCATTGCGAGTAAGGATTAATAATTATCATAACAAAATGAAAAAATTAATTTTATCAATTATTTACATCATGAATTAATTAATTAATTTTATCAATTATTTATTTAATATACTAAACAGATTAATAAATTAAAATTTAAAACTCGATAAAAAGTTATCTGTAAAAGATAAGAATAACTTTTTCAAATATTTTAACGTACGGTACCACTTCCAAGTTTTGTCATCTCCAGGTTAAACTTTAATAAGGTTCCTATAATAATAATAATAATAATAATACCGATATACATTGTATGTATATATTGTATACATTTATATATATATATATGTTTGTCTGAATGTGTGTGTGCGTGCGTGTGTGTGTGTGTATGTGTGTGTGTGTGTGTGTGTGTGCGCGCGCGCGCGACAAAGTTAAAATGTAAAATGTAAAAGCAACTTCTTTCTTATTGCAGCTACGTACAAACGAAAGAGCATCGGCAATAAGCCGAGCGTTTTATTTCAATACACCAACGCATTCATCGAAGCAGTGTAGCCAAGTGTTTAGGATTTTCTTTTATAAATAATTTATCATGTGTTTGTGCTTTGTGCGTTGTATAATAACAATAGTGAAAGGGAGAGAAAAAGACAGAGAAAGAGAGAGATAGAAAGAGAGAGAGAGAGAGGGAGAGAGAGAGAGAGAGAATTGAATGAATGCTTTTGAATTGTTTATAAACATACAACTTCTAAACAAGTTATAAAACACTTATGTATATTAGTACATTGAATCGTTAATAAATAAAGTAAAAAATATAGACATAATGGGCGATGATGACGACAATGATGGTGATGATGACGACGACGACAACGATGATGATGATGATGGTGGTGATGTTGATGATGATCATGGTGGTAAATGTATTAATTAATATTTATATAAGTCCCTTTCAATTTTGTCAGTATGAATAAGTTCTTATGCTTCGGATGTTGAAAGTTATTGTGAAGAAGTATTGTTGTTGCTGTGTTAACATTTATTTCATTGTTTAGGTGCGCATTATATATTTTTGTTATTTACGTTGTTGTTGATCATTTTGTTGTTGTTGTTCTTGCTGATGCATTCAAAAGCATAATAATAATTATGAATAAATAAATACCATTGAAAAAAGAAACATAGCATATATGTTTAAACATGTTGTTTTACTATGTTTGTATATATACATACATAATTGATGTTTGTTTTTTATTTTGTTTGTTTCGTTTGGCTTAGTATATCGGTTGCTACGTTTATTTGTGTGTGTATTCGTGCATTAATCTTATTTAACAACAAACACGACGAATGCATTGCTGCTCATACTGTTATTCATTTATATATTGTTTTTTAGAAAACTGATTCAGAAGCTTGAATGTTTTAAATCAAAAACAATTTAACAAGCAAAATGTTCGTTATTAAGAATTGTGTTCTTTGTGAAATAATATCATCTATGATCTGATAAACTGCACCTAAAGTCAGTAATTATCTGAAATTTATACTTGACAGTATAGAAAAAATTTCGTTACCAGGATGTGATATATATCATAGGAAGAAAAGTAACAAAACAAATCGATTTCAATCCTAAATTGAACTTTTGAAGCTTGAAATAGTTAAAACTGACCTAAAAAAATTCTGAAAATGTGAAATGAAACAATGTGAAACTATTTTAAGGAAATAAACACAAAACAAAAAATTTAAATCATTAGAAGAATGTTGTCATGTGGGAAACTATCGATAAACCTGATGGTTTGTTGTAGCTACCTTTCACGAATATTGTTAGAAATTTTAAAGCATGAAAAACATTTCTAAAGAGATGTTTTTTCAAGTTAATAAACCAAGTTATTATATTTTCATCTCATAAAATGGTTCATTTAAAAGTAAAATAAAATTATTTAAATGTTTTCCACTCAATAGTTTAAGACATTCATTTAAGGAAATGACTCTTTACAATCTTTCATGATAAATTTTAACCTCAGTTTAACTGAGGTTTGTATCCAACATGATTTACTAGGTTGAACCTCAGATCAATTCTCCTATTATCCTTATAACTCTAGCGATCGCCAAATGTGTTTCAGTGTTAAAATTAAACCCGTGGAAACATTATGTTGTGTTGTTTAAAAAGAAGCTGGCAACAAATCAATTTTAATATTAATCTATATTTTGTTTGATAGTTTATTTCATTATATTTTGAAAACCACACTTAAAAATTAATATTTTATTAATATAAACTAATATTCTTTGCAATCAACCACAGTCTTTCATTCTTGAAGAATATATCATGAAGCTATTATTTAAAAATATCAAGTACTTGAAAATTATTTCTACTACTATTTGAAATAAAATCAATAAGAATTAGTTTTTCAAGTTGTTTTTAATTAAATAGAGCATTTTTTCATGTAGATTTTCATATTTTCGCATATTCATTTCGGCAAACCTTTAAACTCCTAGTGAACAATTGCTAAAAATGTGAAACAAACCCATTAATGACGTTTGTTTCGTTGTACGCCTTTTGTATAGCAATAATACTCACCTAAATGATTTTGCAATGCTTTTTAAATAATACTCAATCTACTTAGTTTAAAAATCCTTTTTCAATTTAGCAGACCATTCATGTAAGTTATCAGAGCCTACATTTACATATAACTTAACAGACCACTGTTATAAGTTAGCAGACTGACCATTCACATAAACATAAACAGACAAATCATATTTCGATTTCTACAAGAATAATTCAACGAATAATTTTTCTTGAAAAGTGTTAAAATAATTTCCAGCTTCATTCAAATTGTTTCATGTTTTATTCACGTTTAAAAAAAATTGTCCTGTAAAGTTAAACTGATTGAAAAAAGGTTATAATTTAGTTATCCATGTGTGTTTGCGAATGGCGAATGAGTATATATGTATTTGTGTTGCGTTTGTGTTTCTTATGTGTATATCTAAATTCTAAATGTGTGTGTGTGTGCGTGTGTGTGTTTGTGTGCGTGTTTATGCCTACCTGTGGTTTCACTGTTTGCATTGCTAATTTTACAGCAGTGCATGCACGTAAGCTTACGTAATTAACGATTTTTAAGAAAGAAACTTGACGTAAGCAAATAAATAACCTGACGTCATGTGATGACGTCATTCTACATGTTCCTCAAGGTTTATTTGCTTGCTGTTTTGTAATGTTGCTGGCTTACTTATTGTTTCTCATGCTCTCAATCATATTATTATTACTCTATATAGATTCAGTATATTTGTTGTTGTTGTTATTGTTGTTGTTGTTGTTGTTGTTGTTGTTGTTGTTGTTGTTGTTGTTGTTGTTGTTGTTGTTGTTGTTGTTGTGTCATGAATGTTACTGCCACTCATTTTATCATTTAGTACTTATTATCATCGTTGTTGAAATCTTTAAAATGTAATTAAGTCAATTATTTCCATGATTGTGTGTGTGTGCGTGTGTGTGTGCGCGTTTATTCATAAAAAAATAATTCGTATAATCATTCACCTCACACACACTCACACACACAATACAACACACACATATACACAAAGAGATAGTGAGAGAGAGAGAGAGAGAGAAACAAAGAATTTATAGAATACATATATATACACATTGTTTTAATCTTTTTTCTGTTTATTTATGATTAAAAATTGTTGACATGCCAACCCAATGCCTATGATATTGTTGATTGTTAAGGATGTTTATGTTGTTGCCGACATGTTGTGGATTTTGTTGTTATCAATGTTGTTGATGTAATTAGTTGTATCAATCTATGTTATTTAATGTGACTGCAATAGCGCTGTACAATAATCTCAACCATCTCAATCGCGCTCCATCATCATAAGCAGCACTTAATTAAAGACCATCTTAATGACATCAAACAAGACACGTGTGTGTTGTGTACTAGCCACACTTTCTTTCTCTCTCTCTCTCTCTCTCTTTCTCTCTCTCTTTCTCTCTTTCTCTGTCTGACTCTCAGACACACACACAGATATTCATACACACACGTGCATACATACACAAACACACACATATACATACATATATAAACACACAAACACACCATCTCAATGACATCAAACAAGACACGTGTGTGTTGTGTACTAGCCACACTTTCTTTCTCTCTCTCTTTCTCTCTTTCTCTGTCTGACTCTCTGACACACACACAGATATTCATACGCACACATGCATACATACATATATAAACACACATACACACCATCAAGCATACAAACATGTATGTATATATATACATACATACACAAACAAACACAGGCCCAGTTGAGTTGCACATTACAACTCATTCACTCACATTTAACCATCAGCTCAGCAAAACATAAGAAGATCACGACATTGGGCTCATAAATTATTCATAAAAGTTACATACATGTACAAATATATTAATATTTGTACACGTGTGTGTTAGTGTACGCTGAATCAATTGCACATTTGATGTATTCAAAAGTATTTGCAATAATATGCATAAATTTTCAACTCAAATTAATCAAAGATTTATTTTTAAATAATATATAAATAAATAAACAACTCTCAGATATCTACGATGGCCAGCATAGATGTTATACGTGCAGGTATGAATGAGGAATGAATGGAGACAAGGCACAATTGATATGCAGCGAAAGAAGATGTGGTAGGTGGATGCAGTTAATTACACGTTCGTTTGTTTGTTGTTTGTTTGCTTGCTTGTGATGTGTAGGAACTGGACAATAATCATCATCATTCTCTTCTTTGATGTTTTTTGTAACGTGCAAGAAGTCTTATTAAATAAATAATCGCAAGTTTGCGTGTAATTATTATCACGCACGTTAAATGTGCGTATGTATGTGTGTGTGTAGAAGTGTGTGTTTAAGTATGTTCGTAGAGGTGTGTGTATGTAGTGCGAATGATGCTATAATTACAAGGCACGGGTTGTTATCTTTGCAGCATTCGTCATATTGCGTTGTGGGCACTTATATCCTGACCATGAAAATGAAAGGCTGGCGACAAAGCAATTTTGGAACAATGCTTTTACAGTGCGTAAATGATTGTGTAGACGCGCATCCACACACACACACACACACACACACACACACACACACACGCAAACAAATAAACACATACACACGTACATGCACACACAAACAGTCTGTATACAGATGTTTGTGTTTATGTGTAGGTGTGCACGTACGTACGTGTGCGTGACAGCCAGCAAGATGACATACAAACTTCGACAGATAATTTGCATGTTGCAGTCAGTTTTAAATCGTTCATTAACACCTTTCCATCTCTCCATCATTCTTCCTATTATCCATCCATCCATCATGCTCCAGCAGATTACTGGAAGGTCAATTGAAACTTCTTCCTCCTGTTTTTTTCCACTATTTTTTCCTCTCCCAATTTGTTTCTCTCTCTCTCTCTCTCTCTCTTCTATTTTTTCTCTATCTCTCTTTCTTTCTATCTATCTCTTTCACTTTTCTCTGATTAGTGCCACTGCTACTTTTGTACGAAAGTTTTAATTGTAAACAATTCACCTCCATGTTTGTCATTATTATAATTTTCTCAGCTAAAACGTGTTACTGCTGAATAAAATGAAATAGGCATAACAATTTATTACATCATCGTCATCATCATCATCATCGTCGTCGTCATCACCATCATCATCGAATCATCGTCGTCGTCATCACCATCATCATCGAATCATCGTCGTCGTCGTCATCATCATCGTAACCTTCATAACCATTCTTATCAAAAAAGTTATGACCACACTAAGGTGAACAGAGCAAACATGAAACAACAAAAATTACCACAGGCACATTTATATAGTTTGCATTAAATACATATACCCCTATACCAGGGGACCAGGGCTAGGCAAACTTTTTGCTGTGAGGGCCGCATTGACAACTATTCTACCTTTGGAGGGCCGCTTATGTGCACATAAGATCTAATTTTTCGACCGTTGATCGTGGGACAAGTCAAGCCATTTTACGCGTAGTTCGCCCACCCATGCCCTATACATATATATATATATATATATAATATCTATGAAATACACGTAAGCAAAATCACATGGTTATGTATAACGTATATACTATGTATAAACATACACACACACGCGCATACAAATGTGAACATATACAACTTTGAATGCATTCATATCAAGGTAGGGAGCTAGCAAATTATGATGGATGATGTCGTACATGTTGTTAACCATTTGTACAGCTTGATTGATCGATGAGAATTTAATTTGAAGTATAACATATGTGCACATCTATGTGTGTGTGTGTGTGTGTGTGTGTGTTTGTATTGCGTGTGTATGTGTGTTTATGTATGTATGTGGTTAGCTATGTATGTTTATAAATATATATATATATATATATATATATGTGTGTGTGTGTGTGTACTTATGTATGTGTATATGTATTTGAGTGCTTTGTATGTACAATTGTACAAGTTGACAAAAATATGTGTGCATAAAATGTGTGTATGTGTGTATATGTGTGTGTGTACATTCAGTGTTTGAAATTGTTTAGCATAGTCGTAGGAAGATGGTGAAAATATGTAAGAGTATCAATGAGAGATTGATTAAAAGGGGAGAGGGCAAAACATATTAAAAATATTTAAAAATATTTAAAAATATTTAAAAATAAAATTGGACAAAATAGTGTAGCATTATTAATGTTGAATAAATTTGTTATATACAAAGTTACAGTTTAAAAAATGAATGAAAATGAATAAACGAATAAATGAACGAAAGAATGAAGAGATGAACCAAAAACGAATTAATTGAAGAGAGGAAGAAAAGAAGATGGAAAGCTTGCATCCAGGGAAGTTCATTGAAAAAAATTTAAACAACTCTTGGAAACTGAAGATGCAGCTATAATCATCATTTCAATTAAAATATAAAATAATGCAAAACAAGAAACGTGAATATTAATTTTCCCAATTATTATTTACATTAATAATAATAATAATAAACATAATAACAACAGCAATAATAATAATTAGTTTATATAATTATTTCATTTTTTAAACTTTCAATATGAGTACTATTTTGTTCTAAAATCCTTTTCAAACTAATTTTTAAAATGATTTTTGAAAAATACTAAAACTTCCAACATTTGAAGTTAACAAAATTCAATTAAAACATTGAAGATGTGTTTATTTTAAACGACATAAAGAAAATATATAGGCAAACACAAAATAGAATTAAAACTCTATCAATTCATTTCTATCCAATTATTCCAACAACAACAAAAATTTTGTTTTCCATCCAATCATTCCAATAAACAAAAATTTTTCTTTTTTTCTCTTGCAGATATCGGAAAAACTCCTCTCGTCTTTATCTCGTTTTTGTCATCCTTCCTACACTGAAAGAAAAGAAAAAACTTATTCATCAATTTTTCATTAATTAAATGAAAATGAAAATCATCTGATTGGCTAGAAGCTTTCTAGGTCACGAATCTGGGTCAGGATGGGGTCAACTCACGTCAATCAAGAGATGTTTCTGCGAGAATAAACGCGAGATTTGTTGTGGAAGATAGAGATATCAAGGAGACTTCAGCACGAGTGAATGTGGCCGGTGGAGGAGTGCACGGATGGATGGATGATTGAAAGAAGGAATGAATGGATGGACGGATGGAGAGATGAATTGGATGGATGGATAAATTTTTATTCTATGGATGGATGGATAGTAAGATAGATGAATGAGTGTGTGGATGCTTGTATGCATTCATTCACAACAAATCCAGTGCACACACGTATTCCGGCATATATGCGCGCATATTCCACGCACATGACATAAATGCACGCATTTGTTTCTTCCTCTTTCACACAAACACGCAACAAACCACACGCAGACGAATGTGCATACACGCACATGCGTGTGTCACTTGAAGTCTGTTGTTACGTGATGATGAGATTGATTGTTTGATAATGACAACGACAAGCATGTCCCCATTGTTTACCCCCTCCCTTCTTAAGAAATTAATGCCGATGCATTTCAGCTCACACTTGCAAACATGCATAATAACTTACACACACACACACACACACACTCATACATACACACACACACACACACACATAGGTTCACACATACTAACATACATACACATACAGATGCATGTCTACCTCCACATACATACATACACATGAACGTAAAAATATTTCCATGAAAACTGAAACACATATCCTCTCACAAAACATTCTACGGAAAAATGTGAAAAAATCGTAATGCACATAAGAAAAAATTTGCGGTGTGTGGTGTTGTGTGTTTAATAAACCAGCCAACAAACAAACTCACATGTATACAAAGATACGCAAACTCACATGCGTACAACGAAAGACAAATCTACATAAACATACAGACCGTTAATTTCGTCCTAATTAAGTTAGTTTCCATCTGAACACGTGTACACACGTCCATCTCTTTAATATTATGCGCTCACCAATTTGTGCCAATGTGCGCGTGTGTATATACGTACTAGTTCGTGTACATGTGCGTGTCTGTATGTGTATTTGTGTGTGTGAGTGTGTGTGAGTGTGTGTGTGTGTGAGTGTGTGTGAATATGTTCAATTGTGTATTTGTATATGTCTGTATGTAGTACTTTACCGACATGTGTGTCATAGGCACATACACAATTATAGATACATATATATACTCATAACAGAACACACGAACAAAGACAGACAGACAAACAAAGAAACAGACAGACAGAGAGACAAACAAACAGACAGACAAAATGACAAACAGACAGACAGAGAGACAAACAGACAGACAGACATCATGTGAGTGGCACCGTCCAGCCAGCAGCAACAATAAATGTCCGATCAATCGTCTTGCAGCGAAATAAAACACTGTTGCGTCTAGGAGAATCAAAGATCATAAAACTACAAAGATGACGATTTCCGTTTCGTCGGACCGAATGTCTAATTAATCGGGGATGGGCGTCGTTTGTTGTCTCTACTTTATTATTATTAATTGGTGGATTAATGATTTAATTAAAATTAATCAAGTGTAGAAGGATAATTTCAAAGAGGAAGATGGTAGGTAGGCACATCTGAGCATGCATTTGGATATAAAGTTGTTTACTTGTGTTTGGATATATTATTTTCAATTTTTTGAGATTTCATAAAATTTTTTAATGCTGTGGATAATTTTAAGAACAGTTTGAAATAAAATATGTTTGGTTAAACATTACATGATGAAATACGCAAGAAGATGTAAAAATTTTCACAAAAATGTTCAATCAAAGAAGTGAGATCATAAATTTTTCGAAATTTTTGAATTTTTGAATGATTAAGTTACACGTAACTCCTCACGTGAATACAACACGACAGACGACAATGGTTGGTTATTCTCTTTTTCTGTTAAACTACTCAGATACTGAGAGGGACGGTATCACACATACATATACAAAAAAGTACAGTATCACACACACACGCACATGCACATACACGCACACTCAAACAAGCAGCACGCTCATTTTTAAGAACATCGACTTACGAAATTAAGAACTTTTCTTCTACTTGCATTGCTCCAATTGAATTATGAATTACAAAAAATATGCGACGAGAAATCTCAAAGAGTCGCAGATACCAAAATAAACCACGATCGTGACAATGAGAAGAAAATTCACATATTTGCATATTTTCGTGTGCCTTAACATCATGTGAAACATGAAATTCTGATGCTGCACAGATGATAAGGTAATGACGAAATGACTGAATGAGTGAGAAAAGAGAGAATTATATAAAGAAAAGAAAGTAAATGAAGGAGAGAAAGAGAGAGGATCTATGAGGTAACAAGAAAGATCTATGAAAAAAATGAATGGGTGAGTGAGTGAGTGAGTGAGTGAGTGAGTGAGTGAGCGAGCAAGTGAGCAAAAGCGAAATAAATAAAGATGAAATCAGTCAATCAGTCATTATTGATATAGACGAGTAAACAGCCATCTTTAATTTCTTATTTATAGTTTTTAATTTGCATGTGCCCACATCATGCAATTATTATTTATGAGTGTCGTCCGTAATGACAACGCAATCTTCATAAGATTCACGCAGACATGAATGTTGTTGCTTGCGTGTTAACTAAATTGCTGCAAGTTTTTAATTGATGTCATTGCTGTTGATGTAATTGTTGCTAACGTTGTTAATGTTATCAATGTAATTGATAACATTAACAACATTAAATTAACAAAATTAATTGATGTGGTGTCTGCTGGTGCAAGTGAGTATTGAGTTACTAAGTTATGTTGACATTATTTTAATGTTGTAGCGATTCTTTTTTAAAATAAAAAAAGCGTTTTGGTTGGTTTTGTTGTTGTGATGTGTTGCTGTGATGTTGCTGTTATTGTTGATAGTTTGTGTGCTGGCATTATTTATTTGATGCGATTAGTGGTTGTTCTGACATGTTGTTAATGATGTTGTCGTGACATTATTGTTGTTGTGCGAGTAGGTGTTATTGTTGTTGTGTGATTTGTGGTTATGTTAACTTATGTGGTAGTAATTGTATTATATATATATATATTGAATTGAATTGAAATGAATTTTATTTGGCAAAAGCACAGGAGATCAAGATATATATATATATATATATATATATATATATATATATATATATATATATATAGAGAGAGAGAGAGAGAGAGAGAGAGAGAGAGTGAGAGAACGAGGGAGTATTCATGCAGTATTTTTCGTTGGTCCTGGTGGTCTCCAAAATTACCCAATAATTATATTACTTTCTTAATTGCGACACATAGACGCTAAAAAAACAAAATAGAAATAAAACGTTTCCTGATTTACGACTGCTTATATTCTTAATTGATATTATTGTTATTATTATTGTTATTATTATTATTACTAATATTCATCCATAGGCCTAACAACATGAAAACATTACCCGTAGCAACAAAACAACAGTGCGTAAAACTTTTCCTCAATGAAATACTATCAACCAATCAGAGACAAGCCTTCCATCCAGATCCCGCCTACCGTGTTGTTACGATACGTTATGAACAATAATGAGCTGCTCATGAATATTAATCAGATGCCCTAGATAACTTCTCAGTACCTGGTTTGGCAACTATAAATAGACAGGGAAAATTCACATTAGTCAGATTTTTGTTGTTGCTTCTGTCATCATGTTCGCTGTTCCATTGTGTTTGCATGGCATCTATTTATTTGGTTTATTTTTTATTATAACTCTAAAATAGGTTAGTGTATTTTATTTTTGTTATTTTAAATAAAATAAATTTTGTATTCTTTTTTGTGTGTTTTGTTTGAGGCTAAATTAAATTAAGGTACGGTGGTTTAAATTTAGGGAGACATTAATTCCTTTCATTGAGTTTTTGTTTTGATGTATGTACGCCAAATTAAACCTCCCAAATGGGCAAATTTATTTTATATATGCGTGTCGTTTAATTATTTGAAGTAGTATAATTATTTTAATTATAATTATTGATATATTATATAATTTTTCTATAATTTTTCATAACTATATAACAGTTGCAGATAGTTAAAAAACCCAATTACGTAACGGATGTCGTTGTTATACTAATAATAATTATTATTTTATTGTTATTATAAATAGTTGTTAATCATCATCAAGTAGTGTTAATAACAATAATAATAATTATTATTTTATTATTATTATTATTAGTTGTTATAAGAGTAAATTGTGTTTATGAAAAAAAAAATTATCGTTAATGCTGAAACGAACGAGAAATTATCTCCCGACTGTGATTGATTGCTCTATAATAATAATCGGTAATGTTGCACTTGAAGTTTGAATATTCACTAATTTTTAATTTATACAAACACGCGAACATACATATACAAATACATACAGACATATCTATAGACATTCATACATAGAAACGAACATGCATGGATACATACAGACACACCTATAAACATTCGTTCATAGATACGAACATGCATTTATACATGCAAGTACACAACTATGCTACATACTTACATATAAAAACAAACATCCATACATAGAAAGAGACTAAAATGCAAACAAACACACAATCAATCATACAGAAGTACATACATAATTCTATATTATATATGGAACGTAATACTTATATGTTTCTTGTTGTAAAACTCATGTGAATGGATATATCGCTAATTTTTTTATTGCACTGTGTGAACCTACAATTATTATTAGGCGAGTTTTTCGCCTTTTCGAATGTTTCATTCTAGATTGTAGGTTAACGTTATTTATTTCATCATAATTGATCTATGAGATATTTCTACTTCGTATATGCAGTTTAACATCTATGATGTTTAGCATCATATGCATCTATGAAATTTATTTATTTGTACATACGCAACGACATGATTGGTTGGGAAAGTTACGCTTCTCGAGTGATTTTTGTGTTTGTATGTTTGTGTAAGTGAGCACTTAATGTTATTTTGTGTCTGTATTTGGTATGATTGCGTCATTAAGTAACGTTTGTGTGATTGTATAGTTGTATATTTGTTTATATTAATAAGGCATTCGTATGTGCGTTTGGCTATGCATGCAATATTGACACGCACACACAAACATAGATAGCCACACAAACGAAACGAAACGAAACGAAATTTTATTTGCTTCTCAAAATTGAAAATTAAAAGAAAGCAGGATGACCATAATAAAATTTATAAACATTTATTTAAATTATTTTTAAATTAATTTATTTAAATTAATTTATTTAAACACATACAAACTCGCAGTAGTTACATCTAAATTCATTCATTTCATTCAACTAGCAAGTCAGCGGAGTAATACAACGTAGATACGTGTAGTTGAAGATATTTATATTAAGATATTTATATTCTTATTTACCTTATTTCATATTTATACATTTATTTGTGTGCGTGTGTGCGTGCGCGTGTGTGTATAAATTTGAAATGCCTTTAGAAATTTTAATTAATCCCATATGAATAATAATAACATCAACAATAACATCAACAGCAACTATAATAACAATAATGATAATATACAATAATGACGATAACTCATGACATAATCAAATGTTGTTTTCAAACGATGATGATACATTCTGCTTTACTACTATGATGATTCAATCACTTGAATTGTTATCGAAACTTGTAACTTAAGTCACATTAATACACAGTAGGTAAGAAATCAATATATATATATATATATATATATATATATATATATATATATATATATATATATATATATATATTTACAATATTCTATAAATTCTACCGAATGTTTGGCGTTAATATGTTTGTAGTTCGTTTTTTCGATTTTTCTCACTAAAGTTTTTTGGTGAACGTTTAGTTTATTAAAATTCAAAATAAACTTATTTTTCAAATTCATGCTGCAAATAAGGCCATATTTCGATTCCGAATGAATCATCGTCAGTGCTCCTTGCTGTATATATATGGAAATATTGACTTTGTCAAGATTAACTTTGACGTTGTAAAAATTAACTTTGGTGTTGTAAAATTGAACTTTGATGCGAATTAGGTGTCAGGTTTCTTAATTGGCTGGTCATTATATATATATATATATATATATATATATATATATATACAAACACACACACGCATATATGCACATATGCACACACGCATCTGCATACATACCTACACAGACACACACACACAGACACACACATTCATATATGCTATAACTATAAATAAAGATTCAAAGTTATCTGAGTTATCTGTGCTGTCTAAAAGAATCTGTTGGCTAAAACATTTTGATATAAAAGTAGCTCACACTATAAAAAAGTACCGAAAATTTTTTAAGATTTAGATTAAAAAGTTATGGAGAATAATCTTTAATTTAATCCCATGCTACTTTTTACAACTTTTCAAAAGAAAATTGATGTCCTAATGTCAATCTACTGTCTTCTTTGATTGACAGTACGCTTTTTTAAAATACATTAGAACATTTGTAGTTGGTTATAGACGAGTTTTCCAAATTAACATTCATTTCTTATTAAAACGTTGGCGATTTATAACAATGATATAATAATAATAATAATAACAACAACAACAATAAAAATAATAATAATAATTCGGTAGAAAATAGATCTAGCAATAACATCGATTTAATACTTGGAGTTTGCGATGAGTTTTTACGCATTTATTTTGCTTTATCATTTATCATTAAAAAAATAATTAAATTAATTACTAATGTATTGTTTACAGCAACTAAAAAACCCAACCAATTTAGCCACAAAATTAGCCTGAATAAGGCTTGCCAAATTTGAATAGTACAAAATCCACTGCTACAACAACTTCCACCACTTCAACTACAATTACGACTACTACATCAGCTGCAATTACTTTTACAACAATTAATACTAACAGCAACTACAGCCACTGCTACTACAATAACGTTTACTACAACCACTACTACAACTACTACAATTGCGACTACTACAGCAACTACCATTCTTACTACAGCCGCCACTACTACTACTACTACTACATTAACAAAAACTACAGCGACTATAACACAGCCACAAACATTTAATGACGTTTAACTAAATAATTATATATAACCGTTTAATTGGCAGAAGATTTTCAACGTTTCATGATGGACTTTCAACATGGTGATGACGATGATGAAGATGGCGATGTGATGAAAATGAGGAAAAATGTTGGTGAAGATGGTGAAGATGACAATATGCTGAAGAACTATGATGCTGACAATGATGAAGATGGCAGTATGGTGAAAAACTATGATGGTGATGACAATGAGAAATATAATTTCATCCAAAATATGATGTTCAGTAATGGAGCTACTTATGACGATGTTAACAATGACAATAATATTAATAACAACAACACGAACAACAACAATAATAATAATAATATGACATATAATGATGACATTAATAATAAAAATGATTATAATGATAGTGATGACGATGATAAAGGTGTTGGTGATGGAATGTACCCTGCAGAACACGCAGTCATATGAAACTAAG
>NW_008703893.1:75081-120081 GCF_000326865.2 Helobdella robusta
TCAGCTATTGAGTCCCTTCCTTTCTGTTTAAACTCACTCATTACATTGGCAACAACAACTTCAACAACAACACTGCTAGTAATAAAAACGTCAACTCTTGCAAATACAACAACAACAACAACATCCACAGCCACACTGACTCAACCAACAAGAACAACAGTAACAAACCCCCACAATATTATTTCATTCCAAATCATAACAAACGCCAGACAAGGAAACAGTTCTTTGATTTCCGTATCATTCCAGCAACCATCACCATTCTTTCAACAATCATCATCAGCATTATCATCTTCATCATCATTATTGTTTCGCCCATCATTTCTGTCACCATCTTCATCATCATCCTACTTTCCGTTGTCGTTATTATCAAACTCATCACCATCAATGCGAACTTTAATAGCAACGTCATCGTCATCATCACCTTCATCTTTGTCATCATTATTTTCATTATCAATAACATCATCATCGTTATCACTATTATCATCATCATCACTCTTTTTCATCATCAGCTCCGACGCTTACCACCGCAACAACCGCCCGTTTCTTCATTCTGACGACATCATCCTTCATTCTGTATCCAACCGTTTTGCTTTCGTCATCATCATCATCATCCTTATCATCATCATCATCATCATCATCATCATCATCATCATCATCATCATCATCATCATTGTTATCGCCATCATCATCGTTGACAACAACGACGATGACGTCACAGTTTTTACTTTCATTACCAGCAGAAGTATTTACGCTATCATTATCATCATTTTTATTATTGTCATCATCGTCGTCATCATCGTCGTCATCATTATCATCATCATCATCGTCATCACTGGCGTCATCATCGTCTTCATCTCCAACAGACATTCATCGTCAGCTGGGCCAACAACTTGCCGCCATTGGTGACGAACTGAACCAAAGATATTGCATGTTAAATATTATTTGTAGGTACATCCCTGCATTATACCGGAAGTACTTCGGTTATTACAATCACGGCTTGACTGAACTTTCTGAAGTTAGGTAATAGTGGATTGCACGTTTGTCGTTGTTCTATTCAATTTGCTTGTGTTGTTGTTATTGACATTTTTGTTGTTATTGCTTAAGATTCGGTTGTCTATGGTGATGTTTTTATATCATTGTTTTTTCTGATGTTCATAACATGTGGTTGTTTATATCGTTATCATTAAAACTGTTGTTGTTGTTGTTATTGTTGTTGATGTTGTTGTTGATGTTGTTGTTGTCAATGTTGTTGTTGCGGGAATTACATCTCACGTTGTTGCGGTTGTTGTTTTAATGATGTTTCTACTTCGTTGCGATAGTTGAGTTAAATAAATTTTAATAAAAAATACTTAAAATTGAATTAGACTAAAAAATTAAAAGCTAATTTTTTATTTTTCAGGAAAATGTGACAGAACCACGCCTAAAACCACCACACCCTCTTTACATTTCTTCAAACCAAAGTTCAAACCTCGACCACTCAGCTGCATTCCTGGATGTTTCACTGACGAACACACACATAAATAGACAATCACACACACACTTACACCCACACAAGCACACACATACTTATATGTATAATTTAAATAATATATATATATATATATATATATATATATATATATATATTAATTTATGTGTGTATTGCATGTGTAATAATATATAAGTGCATAATAAAATATATTTTATACAGTGTGTCACAATTTTCCACATATGTGTTATGTCTAGTTTGCTTTGCTAAAAATGACAATCGCAAAATTGTTTTCATTCTGTATCAAATATTGATAAGTTGCGACGAAGTTGTTCTCTACCGAACTTTTATAGTTTGTGTGTTTTGCAAACTATCTTGTTAAAACTAAGGTTAAAGGTCTGGTCTTTTTAATGTTCTAATAAGTTAAAGGTCAATTACGCTTGCTTCACACACACATTGCCCACGTCACCAACTGCTCGTGATAGGAAATGATCACTCTGCGTTTGAACTAAGTCACTACTGCAAAGAGGAGCAGTCGTTTCTAACCATTACGCTACCACGCTGCCAATGTACAATCTTAGCATAGTGGAAAAAGGATGGTGAAGAGGAAGAAGATGGTTGTACAGAAGATATTTTCTAGATAACTCTACTCACTAATTGTTATAATATTGTTCATAATAGTTTATAGTTTATTTCAATTTTGTTTGAAAAAAAAGATTTGTATCATATTTTTATTTTTTTTATTTGTGTATTTCTGTTTATGAATTTACGTTTAAACACATTTTATATAGTATCGTATGCTCTACTTGTTACATTACATAGATATATTTAAACACTCGCACGCACTCACAAACACACACGCACACACACGCGCGATAATGACAGTAAAGAAACATTTTTTTTTGTGCAAATTTCACATTTCTATTTATAGACTGTTTATGTTTATTAATTTATTCATCATCATGTTTAATGATGATGAATAAATTGTAACCGCCGATATTTAATACGAAGTTATAAAAAAAATACGAAAGCTATAATTATAGCATAATAATAATATTATTAATTATTAGAACTATTATTATTAATATTATTAGTGCGAGTTATAATAATTATTATAATAATTTTATTATTATTATTTATATAATTATTAATAGGAAAAAGATAAACGACGCGGTTGTTTTATTGAAAAAAAATTTATTACATCAAAATTATTAACTGGCGATACAAATAATAATTGATTGTTGAAATCTCATAAACACGCTTTGAGCTTTCATGTATCTCTCTCTCTCTCTTTCTCTCTCTCTCTCTCTCTCTCTATATATATATATATATGTGTGTGTGTTTGTGCGTATGTTTGTGTGTGTATGCCACACACACATAAAAACATATAATAGATATGTATATAACGTATATCATTGTAGATATGTATACAACAAACACATATATATATAATAATGAAACAATAGAAAACATACAAGGCATAAATAAAGATAATGCCGCCAATTAATCCTTTAAAATAATGGTTCAATTCATCATTAATTGCCCTGGCAAGCTAAAAATTCTCTTATTTAATAATAATAAAAATAATAATGAAATTAAAACTTGAGGTAAAACTAGTAATAATATTAATCATAATAATGTAATCATAATAATAAACAATGATGTGTAATGTATAGTATCAATAACGTATATATCTGATTCAATTTTAATAAGATAATCATAATAAAGTTGTTTAAATACGGTAGTAAAACATAAAACTCAATGACATCAGCGAAGATACATTAGGTTTCATATAATTACATCAACAAGAGTACGTGAAGGTTTATAAAATGACATCAACATAAAGAAACAAAGCTTTATACAATGACATCAACAAAAGTACACCAAGTTTTATATAATGATATAAACCAAATGAAATATAACATTTTTTAAACACAAACACATAGAAATGATATCATATAACAATCAAAAAATGGTTTAAATTAAATTCATGCGGCGTTCCGTGCGGATTTTCTGGACTGAATTTTTAACGAACGTAATACATTCAAAGGCTAAGCAAGGCATCTTACAAGTGTATATGACATGGACTTTATTGCGGCTGTCTCCTCTGTATTCGAGCCCGGTTACTTCACAGAAGTGGTCGGGCATTTTACCGCTACACCACCATTGGAACATCAGCTCCAACAATAATTTCACAAAAAAGAAAAAAAAATATTATTATGACGGCAAAAAATAACAATGAAATCAACGTCACCAACTTCTGTCTCCTGGCTACTAATTGTAGCATGATTCAATCAAATGTCGCTTAAAAAGTATAAATATATCTACTGTGTTGAACACAATGTCTCCAGTGAAAACAAAAAGAACAAGTAAAAAAAGAAGTGTATGCCATGTAGGGATGTAAACGATAGGTGTTAACGAACTGTGAATTAAGCCTCATTAATAATGTTTACCATCGAGATGTGTAACAATATTTACACTCGCAAAATTGGAAAATAACAAAAATTTTCATAACACGGCTAAAAGAATTATAGTCTATATACTAAATAGTTAATATTAACTATAAAAATTGTTATTATTATCTTAACTGTTAAAATATTTCGCGATATTTTTTATTAAAACAATTCATGGTAAATAAGCGTATACATTGAGCCTGAAATTTACCATAAGTTCATTAAAAATGGTTTGCTATTAAAGAAAAACCCCGTTAACAACTAAATCGATATAAAATTAATAAAAAAAGATTTTTAAAATCAGTTCACGACTAATTTTTGTACGTATATATCTGTGTGAATGTGTATGGGTGTGTGTGTTGGTATGAATGATTGTGTCGGTATGTGTGTTTAATTTCGGATGCGTGTACAAAACATAAAATATAAATATATCCAAACACCATCAAAAAAGGGGTAATAGACGTTTGATAAGTCCATGAATGAAAGTTGACAAATATTTTCATAAAACAAAATAAAAAAAAAAATAAGAAAAAAAAAGGACATTGATGCCATGGTCATTTATAACAATAACAACAAATGAAAACCGATAAAAAAATCAACAACAACCAGCCAGATAGTAACAACAACAGCAAAAACCAACCAACAACAACAACAACATTTACAATAACAACATCCAACCAGCAACAGCAACAACAACAACAACGGTATGCAGCAACAACATCCAACCAGCAGCAACAACAACAACAACAGTATGCAGCAACAACATCCAACCAGCAACAACAACAACGGTATGCAACAAGTAGCATGAATCAACAACGCGTGTCGTTTAAGAAAAATTACAAACGACAAAATAAACGAGCTGCACACCAAATTTGAATTTTTAATAAGATTTTTCAAGACCACTAACATTTTAACTAGTACATCTAACAATAGAAAAATAGATAACAAAAATCATCAATCGTTAACAAATTTTTACATTTCAATTTTTCGCATACAGTTTCAATTTACCGAATATGGATGTAAACAAACAAATGTAGAAATAGATTTCTAAAAAATTACGCTCATTCACTCGGGCATGTCAACCCAAATATATCTTTAAAAGCTATTTGGAAACAAGTAAGCGCATTGGTGTATGGTGATCTGTGTCACTGTTTTATGATTATGGGTGATTGGTTGACTGTTAATGTTTAAGATGTATTGTGTAAAAACTAAGAAGGTTTGTCTCAATCATTCAAATGTTTGTTGACAAAAAAAATATATGTTATTATATAAGATGAAAATGATATACACAGATCAATAGCAAGATGTGAACGATATAGATTTTACACTGAAGGCAGGTTTGTAGCTATGCCTGTTTGACAACTATACGCACTTTAACGCAAAATTGGGACAAATAATATGGCAAATACTTTTTTTTGGGATACCATTTTATATTTACATTTTTCTATAAAAATTATTTATTTTCCTATAAAGTTTTAATATTATTCCATATAAAAACCGCAAAAGTTTATTATTTTTACAGATTGCTTTTTGCATTGCTGGTGTTATACTGCAGCCCTTTACAAAACAATAATTAATTAATTAACTAATTAATTAATTAACTAATTAATTACAATCATCATCATTATGTAACTTAAATTACTTTAAAAATTTCGATTGTCGTATCCAGTAGCACTGAGAAATTGATATATAGATGTGATGTTACCGATATACATACATACAGATAAATAAATAAACTAACATATAAAATAAATAAATGAATAAAATAAACAAAATCAAATTCGAAGTTTTTATATGGCAGCATACGTTAGTAGGAACAAGAATATGTAACAAGAAATTGACAAACACAAATAGGAGATGTTTCTTGCGAGTTTAATACCTTTAATTTAGAAGATGAAAAAAATGTTACACGTTAAGTTACACCTTAAATAATACTTTTTGATTATAGATTTTTCAAGTAATTAAAACCGACAAGCAAAATTTTAATGCTATAAATAAGCATAGGCTTGAGTACGAGTTAGACATGTGATTTAAAACTGCATGCGATTGAGTAATCATTAGAATGTGGGTTTACGTATAAGCAACTCTTGTTCTAAACCGATTTTCTTGTTAATAATCTTAAAGGGTCTTAAACCTTTGAAAATATGCCAAAAATTGATTACAAATGATAAATATATAATTAATACATGTGCATATAATAGCATAGTATCGGTTTTATTGAATTCCAGTATATTATTAAGCTAAGACTGGATGGTAGGGTAAAATTTAAATTCTACTACTACATTGAAAAAATAACTTCTGTACGAATTACTTTTTAAAATGTGTATAATACAGACATTTATAAAAAAAAATACTATCTGAAAGGCCACTAAAAAACTGTTAACAAGCAAATGATGATATATGTATATTGTATACAGACATTTATAAAAAAAAATACTATCTGAAAGGCCACTAAAAAACTGTTAACAAGCAAATGATGATATATGTATATTGCTGTCTTTTAAGGTGTTATAAATATCTTCATTAATTAATTAATTCATTCATTCATTCATTCATTCATTCATTCATTCATTCATTCATTCATTCATTCATTTATTCATTCATTCATTCGTTCGTTCGTTCATTCATTCATTCGTTCATTCATTCATTAATGCATGGATGCATTTTTGTAGTAAACATACTTCTATTTCTTAATACTTCTTCGAGCTTCAATCATCAAACGTCAATGAGTTACGTGAGAATTGTCAACAAGAACGGCCATATAAAAACAGGGAGGGAGAGAGAGAAAAAAAAATGCCGTCAGTGATAATAATAATTTTCAACATCATTAAACGTAATGTAGAACGTCAGTTTCCAAATGTCATGGCAGCAAAATTAAAAATAAATATTTAGCAAAAATGGAAAAAACGTTTTTTCAATGATTTTTCAATTCATTTCAAGCAATCACACTGTCAATTTATAATATTTTCTATTTTTTTTTAAGTTTTTTGATCCTCATGTGATTGTTTAAATAAACAGTTGCATACAATTCTCCTCATAAATTAGGTTAGTTAGGTGTATAATCACTTTCTAATGATGATATTTTATCATTATTATCGTACATTTGTTTCTAACTCATCGTACTAATCATCATCGTCGTCGTTCTTATCATTATCATCATAAGAGTTATTCATTTTCTACCGATTCACGTATTCATACATCCATCCATTCATCCATCCATTCATCCATCCATCCATCCATCCATCCATCTATCCATCCATCCATCCATCCATCCATCCATCTATCCATCCATCCATCCATCCATCCATCCATCCATCCATCCATCCATCCATCTATCCATCCATCCATCCATCCATCCATCCATCCATCCAATTGTATCCATTTATTCCCATTTGATATGTTTCTTATTCAATTATTGATTCCGAAATTTGGGAATTTCTTCTCCGACACTTTGTGTTTCCATTCGCTCACACTTTTATCTATTTAATTAACTTAAGTAATCACTCGCTATCGTCATCACCACCATTTGCATGTAGGTAGCGTAATAATTTGTATAACTATCATCATCGTTATCACCATTATCTGCATCAGCATCAATTTTTAATCATCATCATCGTCGTCGTCATCATCGCCATCACTTATTTATCTTGTACATGGACCTCCTCAGAATCTTTCCTGTCTGGGACCTCAGGATCTTCTCCACAATATCCACTCCTCCCTTCAACTCCTTGTAACATGCCACACGCTCTGTCGAAATAAAATGGAATAATAAAATTATATCAATATTTATAATAATAATACTGATGATAATAATTACTACCTTTATTTTTATTATTATCATCATCATTATTTATATTATTATGGTAATAATTTAAAGACGAGTTTAAAGTTTTTTAAACTTAATTGAACGGTTTTTTCTGGATTTTCATTTTAAAGTGAAATAATACATTTAAAAAGTTTTGTAGGTAGAATTCTTTAGCTGGGTGTGTTTATTGAAGCAGAAAGTTCACGCCTAACAAATTAATGGGCGGCGTGATGGCTCAATGGTTAAAGGCGCCTGATCTTGCTATTGCTATGACTGGGTTCGAATACAAAAATTTCCCCGCCTATCATATGCAATGTGTATGATGCGTGGTTTGCACGCGTATTCATATACGCTGTGTGTGTTTGTCGTTGAAACCTCTGAAGCAAACGCAAAAGAGAAATATAAACCTTTAATGATGATTGGTTTACAAAAAAACACACCAACCAGCTACATATTGTTGTAGTTGTTCGCCAGTGACCTTTGACCCAGGCCTGACCACGGCCCAGGCGGCTGGATGAAAGCCGTCGTCTGGGTGAGGGACGCTGAAGACGCCAGCGTCGATGACGTCATGATGACTCATCAGTACTGACTCTATCTCTACTGGAGATACCTTGGTGACGATGAAAATGATGATGAACACGATGACGAAGATGGTGACGTATTATGCAAGGATGAAAACGAAAAAAATGATGCAAATAATGAAGGTGAAGATGGTGATAAAGATGATAAAATTGATTAAAAATGCCAAAAACGTTAATAAGATGAGACAAACGTTCGCTACAGTTCAGATGCAACACGATAAGATTAATACGATGAGGTGATGTGTGATAAAAGTTGGCACTAAATTGAAATAACAACACCTACAGCAGACTAAATAACATATTAGGTTATGTTATTAGAGCTATTAGAGCTACCTGGATTGAGCGGAACTTTATGAAATCCTTCAACCTGTCAATTATGTAAAGGTAGCCATCCTCGTCAAAATAAGCGAGATCGCCTGTGTGTGTGTGTGTATGTGTGTGTGAGTATATGCGCGTGTGTTTGTTTGTGTTTGTGCAGATGTGTGTGCATGTCCATGTATGTGTTTGTGTAGGTGTGTGTGTTTGTGTATGTGTATGCGGGTTTGTATATTTGTGTGTGTATTTGTGTAGGTGTGTGTGTATATGTGTGCGTGTATGTTTGTGTGTGTAGGTGTGTCGGTGTGTGACATACATACGTATATGTCTATTATTGTTTTTCGTGGTTTGCGCATGTAAAAAAAACATACATCACATTTAGCATTTGATTATTAGTTTAGT
The DNA here is from genome assembly GCF_000326865.2 of Helobdella robusta. NCBI lineage: Eukaryota > Metazoa > Annelida > Clitellata > Rhynchobdellida > Glossiphoniidae > Helobdella > Helobdella robusta. The sequence continues at coordinate 84,106 of NW_008703893.1, forward strand.
AAATAATGTTTTTAATTTTACGGCAAAGAACATTTTCAAATTTTTTTTAATTCATTCAATAAATTTCCAAATTAGTATTGCGAAAAACTCTGGAACACAGTAAAACCTACACTTAAATCTTACTGACCAGAGTGCAGCCATCCATTCTCGTCGATGGCCCGTGGGACTTGCTCCGGTGGGATCATAGCGTTCCTGTATCCAGCCATCACCATGGAACATTTCACCAACAACTCGCCCGGCTGCAGAGGTCCCAGGACTTTTTCCGTGTTTACACAGAGAATCTGGTAATTCGAATAAAGATGATGATGGGGAATGGTGATGACGAGATTAATAATAAAGAGGGTGATGAAAATGATGATGACAATAAAAAGATGATGATGATGACGACGATGGATCGATGGTGATGACGTAACAGCTTTTCTCATTTTTCACTCATCTACTTTCATTATGTTAACTTTCAATCTTTTAAAACATACGGTGTGAAATTGTGTTACCCTGGAGTGAACAAACATCTTATTAAAACCTCGATAATGATGGTGATAATGATTATGATAATGAAGAAGAAGAAGAAGAAGAAGAAGATAAGGATGATGATGATGAGGAGGAGGAGGTGATGAGATGTTGATGATGATGATGACGACGATTAAGGTGATGAGATGTTGATGAGGATAATTATATTGAGTAATATTATTTTGATGTGAAAGAGCTCACCTTCATCTTAACGCCAGGTAATGGTGTGCCAATAGAAGCAGTTTTATCTTTAACTGTTTTCAGTTCTGTGGAATAGACGGACTTATTTATGTCTTCCAGTTCGCCGTACAACTCTTTGATTTTGATTTTGTTGTTGTTAGGACTGTTGTTGCTGGTGTTGTTGTCTTTCTGACTTGTGTTAACGTTATCAGTGTTGTTGTTTTTGCTTAAGCCGTCGTTCTTGTTGTTAATGAGATTGCTGTTGTTGGCACTGGCAACATTAACTCCACTGCTGGTGTTGTTTATGTTGATGTCATTATGTTCGTCAGAAATGTGGTTATTGTTGTTGTTGTTATTGTTGTTGAAGATGTGGTTGCCATTGAAATCAACATGAACGTCATCATCGTCGTCATCTCCAACTGCTGCTGCAACTGATGTCGGAAGTATTCCATTGCAGAGGTCTCCTGGAACGATACTGCACATGCCACTGCATTCTGTCAGTCCGTATGCTGTGTGGGAGTGTGAGGGAGTGTGTGGGAGTGTGTGGGAGTGTGTGGAAGTGTGTGGAAGTGTGTGACAGTGTATGCCAAATGAAAAAAAATGTATCAACATAAATATCTGGATAAATAAAAAATGAATGTGTGTACAAGTAACCTTGGCGAACTTGAACATTGGGCAGACGACTGACCAACAGTGCGGCAATGTCAGGGGAGAGTGGTGCAGTTCCACAGACTATTTCCTTCAAGCCGGACATATCGTAGCTGTCCAACAATGCAGATTTGGCAATCTTATTCGCGATGAATGGCAACGTTGAAATCGTTGATACCTTCAAAGAGATGATGTTGTATTGTTTATTAAAGTTAAGTGGCAACTGAAAATTCAAAACTCTATCATGAGTTGAAGATGATTTTGAAAGTTAGCTGAATTAAAGTTACAGCACAGTATAAAATTCAAATGTTACAAACAAAAACGGATGTTGACGAATCGACACAAACCTTGTAATGAGAGAGAATGCCAAGATAAATATTCAGATCATATTTGCTGAGTAGGTGGGTGCACATTCCAAGGTTAATTCAAATAAGGGGCATCACTGACCCGGTCAAGTGAGCGAATGGGGCGAAAATTACTTGATTGTTCTGCAGCTTTCGAACGGTCTTCCCTCTGTAAACATTTACAAATATTCACACCTTACATCTCATTATACCTCATTGTTTTTGAGAGCATTCTCACATGTGGCACTTTCTTTATATAATAATGAAAGCTTTTACTGAAAGCATAATAAACATTACTAATGACGGAATAATTTTAAAAATAAACTCTGCCAGGCAATGATGATTGGTAACAGATGAGCAGTTAAAAAGTTCAATACCCTCAATTCAAATTTTAAAATGTGAATAAATACAAATAAAACACTGAATAAATTTTTTGGTTGACATGGTTGGTTAGAATACAAATAGTCCGAACATTCACCCTTATCTAAGAATAATAATTTGTATCTATGTGCAATTCACAATTGAGTGATAATTATTAATATAATTTCATAGTAATTATACTAATAATTTAAACACTTAATTGTTTTTAGGTAGTCAGCAAATTGTAAAATCATTTTGCAAAGCAGTGCTTTCAAACTGCCATACAGAACGGAACCAACTTTGCTGGGCTTACAAGAAGCCATCACGATGAAATGAAAATCACCAAAATTGCTTACTAAACAGTTTATACAGCTGGAAACAGTAAGGGCAAGAAAGACACACACAAAAAATGAAACAAAATGGAAAGAAGCAAAAAAACAGACATCGTGACAATGAACTGGGCCATGAGATTTCTGTGCGATAGGAGAACTGCCTTCTGCTTGCCTGTCGTACCACTTGAGAACACGATCATTGCAACATCGTCGGCATTGTATGGCGTTTCATTCGTTAGAAGAATGGATGGTGAGTTGCTGCTGCTGCTGCTAGTGATGTTGTCGTTGGTGTTGTTGTAAGAAATGTTGTTGTTCCTGTTACAATTGATTCTGTTGTTGATGTTGTTGAAGATAATCTCGTTGTTCAGACTGTTGGCAATGTCAGTAAATATTTCATAAGCATCGAGTGCTTCTTCAGATGAGGACGACGACGGCGATGATGATGGCGGAAAGAATGATAGCGGCAGTGGTGATGCTGATGATGATGAATCTGACGTCATTAATGTTAGCGTTGACGTTTCGGAATAAAAAAAGTGTTCGACATTGACGCAACCAGGATACGATCCGTCCTTCAGGAATATTTTCTAGGGAATGGGATGTCAGTTGTTTGATAGGTCGAGTATGTAAGTTAATTGTAAGTAAAAATTAAAGATGGTAGAATAAAATTGGAGCAAAGAGAGAAAGAATAAAATCTTTAAAAAGGAGGAAAGAAAGAGAGAAAGACAGAAATATGAAAACACAGGTCAGTCATAAAAAAATGCATTAATTAATTTTAATCAGCAATAAAATTCGAGCTTTAAATAATATTTATTTATTTGTTAGATAGCGTTTTCTGGTCAACAAAAATTTTACGGAAGGAACAATGAGCAAGCAATTTGAACTGCAGGCGACCGGCAAACTTTTGTATGTCTTGTATGTTGTATTGTTTTGTATGTCGTATTGTTTTGTATGTTGTATTTTTTTGTATGTTGTATTGTTTTATATGTTGTATTGCTTTGCGTGTTGTGTTGTTTTGCATGTTGCATTGATTTATGTGTTGTATTATTTTGAATGTTGTTTTGTATGTTGTATTGTTTTGTATGTTGTATGGTTTTGTTTGCTGTGCTGTTTTGTACGTTGTACGTTTGTATGTAGTAAGATTGTTTGCACTTGTTTCAAGTGTGTGGGTTTTCGGAGGATGTGTGTCATAATTAATTCTTAACCCTGATCTATACCTGTGTTTGTTTTTAGCATTGCTGTTTGTACTGTGATACCGTGTTTGCGTGTGTTTGTTTGTGTAAGTGTATGTGTTTGTGTGTGTGTGTGCGTGCGTTTTTAATGTTAATGTGCTGCGTTGCTTTGTGTGTTTAGGCATTTTTGTTGTGTGTTTCTAAATGATTCAATATGTGTTTGTGGCTGGTTTCGATGTATCTTACTGATTGACTGTCAGTGGCTCTGACTGCAAGTTTGATTTAATGCGTGTGTGTGTTTATACGTGTGCCTGTGTGTGTGTGTGAGTGTTTGTTTGTGTGTGTGTGTGTTTGTTTGTGTGTTTGTTTTATGAATGATTAGTGAAAAAATATTTGTGCTCGATGTTCAGAAAAGATTATATCATTATTTAATGAGAATGAAAAAATAAAGAATGAAGGTATGTGTGCGTGTTTAGCTCTAAGTGTAGGAATGTTGATTCTTTGTTCGCGCTTGTTTTCAATTGTAATTTTATTTTACACAGGTTTGACACGATTCGATCTATTTTGAAAGAGCATAAATAGTTATGTTTACATGCATACCAAAACGCAAGCGCGCACACACACACAAACACATACACACACACACACACAAACACACAAACACACACACATTCAAGTGCAGACACACACCTTCAGAAAACAATTCTTACTATTTCAATAATGTTTCAATAATCGGATGTGTTTGCTCATGACCTATATTCGCCTCATCACCATCACCATCGTCGTCGTCATCATCATCATCTTCGTCGTCGTCAAATACATCATCACAATTTGTACTCATTTCATCACGATCATCGCTATATTCCTCATAGTCAGGGTAGTAATTGCTTTCTTTTTTCATCATCTTCATTACTTTTTGTCATTATCATCATCACAGCCAATAATGTCCGAATCGTCATCATCATCGTCATCATCATTGTCATCATCATCGTACTCATCATCAACGTTATTAACTCATGATATACAAAAGTGTACAAAACACGCATACGCACACACACATACAAAGTACTTACACATGCACATACACATACATGGTACCTACACATACAAAGTACATACACATACAAAGTACATACACATTGTTTGAGTATAGCGGTCTTTTAAGAATTAGCAAAATTAATCATCATATCACCATCATCACCGCCCTCAGAGTTAATTAACAAATTAACTCAATGTTTAACGTTTGATAGATAATTAACATGATCATTTTTTAACATGATTCTGATCTCTCTCTATCTCTCTTTTTTTCTTTCTCTCTCTTTTTCTCTTTCTTTTTTTTCTCTCTCTTTCTCTCTCGATTTCTACCTGCCTGCCTGCTTGCCTACTTGCCTACCTACCTACCTACCTACCTACCTACCTACCTACCTACCTACCTACCTACCTACCTACCTACCTACCTACCTACCTACCTACATACCTGCCTGCCTGCCTGCGTGTGTGTGTGTGTGTGAGTATTTTGACAAACACATACATTAAACATATTTTATGCTAATATCCAAAATGCGTGCGTGTGTGTGTGTGTGAGAGAGAGAGAGAGAAAGAGTTTGTGTGCGTGTATATTTGATGTGTGTGTGTATAAGAGAGAGAGAGAGAGAGAGAGAGAGAGAGAGAGAGAGAGAGAGAGAGAGAGAGTGTATGTGTTAGTGGGGTGTGGTGTGTGTGTACCTTTGTGCAAGGGATCTACTATTTCAGCTTGCAGTACACAAAAGTATTATTTTTCATTGCCTTTCATGTTTAGTTTACCTGTTTAAGTTTTGGCTTTCACGAAAAATAGTTAATCATCAGCGTTTATTACTATTCTTTCTACTAATTAATCAATTAATTAATCAATCAATTCATACAATGCTCTAAAATAATACTTTGGTTAAACTATAATAGTACAGCCTAAACTTTACTTTCTACTGTTGCTAATACTAAAATTAATACTAATGCTGGCAGAATAGCTGTATTAACCACAGCTGCTGTTAAAGTTGCCAGTACTACTGCTACAACCGCTGCCACCATCAAATAAAAAACTGCCTGCTATTGTTAAGCGTAATGTCATTTTCTTAAATCACTGTCAGATCATTCAACTAAGGAAAAAAACAACGATGATTATGACGATTCTTTGATGGAAATGGCTGATACGACGAGAATAATGAGATATTGTTTGACGTTATTTTTTGAAAAGTTTAAAAAATGAAAGGTAACAAGAGAGCAAGAAAGGGGAAAGAAGAAAGGAAGAGAGTGGAATGCAGAAAGAGAGAGAGAGAGAGAGAGAGAGAGAGAGAGAAAGAGAAAGAGAGAGAAAGAGAGAGAGAGAGAAATGGTGCTTGGTCGATTTTGAAGACTTCATTCATTAGTGCAAAAACGTTAAACAGACGAATTAAACGCAAACACATCCGTACATCACATACACACAAACATATCTACGTTAACAGATCCACGCACATATACACACTCCTATATGCACGCACACACGCACACACACACTCACACACACATCATATCAACACACACACACTACGCACACGCATACACACACACACAAATGGAAGCATATAACCACAACCGCACACGTTCACACACATACGTTTACGCAAGTATAAATAAAAACTTACGCATTCACTCACATTCACAAGGACAACACGTACATACAAAATCGCACATTTATATGCAATTATGCATGCACACATATTTGGAGAAAAAAATATATACTGAAAACAGCACATGAACCGTACGGACATACAGAAAAAAGTTCGAACGTGACAACAAATAGAAGACACATTCTCATTAACTGATACATACGACATTTTAAAACATACAACCACATGCATACATACACACATACACATACATGCACACACACACACATACATACATATACACATATACATACAATACAGACATACACTCGTAAATTCATTATAACACGTTTGAAATGAATGATGAAAATGAGAGGTTAAAAAATAAGAAAGATAATTTAGCAGCCAACAAAGTTAAAAATTTATTTAAAAAATTTGATGGACGGATGGGCAAGTTAGATGGAAATGATGATTTTGCAACAATTAAGGAACACTTTAACTACATTTCAACAAAGTACTGGCCACATTTCATATAAAATTAAAAATTATTCAAATACGAAAATTATTTAACTTTAAAAAAGACGATTAAACAATTAAAACCCAGACCGCATGCAACGACATCTCGAAAACATTTGAAGAAATGTGAACGGCCTCACAACAAAACAGCAACACTCAAATTAAACCATCATGTTCTGATATTTTTTGGACATTCCAACTTTGTTTTTCTAACTAAAATAAGGAAACAAATTTATATGCTTCAATTTGTCTACTACATTTCATCATTTATTTATGTGTCGTTGTGCGCGCGTGTGTAACTTTTGACCTTTTAAATTAATTAGATAATTTTGTACGATTATAATTGTCTATAAATGATTTAAAATCACTAAAGACTTATATATCTCAATAAATAATCGTTGCGGTTTAAGCCCGGATTTTTTTTTTTTACGATTTATTTGCCGCTTTAACGACGAGCAACTGCAGCCCATCTGGTTCGAACGCAACCACATTTAAAGGTGGGACCGATTTCGTTGTGTGATATGTTGCTCTGTTGGCTTGTACGCTTCAATCAAACCTTCAAGTGATGCGCCTGTGTGTGTGTATGTGTGTGTGTGAGTGTGCGTGTGTGGTGTGTGTGTGTTTCTCTTCAGTGATTTTTGTAACAGAAGAAGCTTAAATAAAATAATGTGTGAAACGCATTTTGACAATAATGAATGCACTGAAATAAAAAAAAATGAACAAGAATATAAGTGGCAGTACTTGAACAAAATAAATAAAATGATTTATTACAAGATTGATTACATCAATCTTGCTCGCAATTTGTCATTTCTGTTAACCATTTGAAACAGGTTGTATGTAACGTGATTTTTTATTTGTTGTTCAATTTTAAATAACTTTAAATTGCACGTAATTAATTACAGCTACCTGTGCTTAATCAAATAAATGTACTCACGGGCATTCACACACACACACACAAGAACACAAACACACACACACAATAACACAAACACACACAAGCACAGACACACAAACACAAGCACACACACCAGTATTAAACAGAAAAAGACTCACCTTAATTGTCGAGCAACTGCTGGCAGCTTTTGTGGCAACTTCAACATTTTCCAGGTCTGTGAAGATAGCATCAGCTGCGCATATTTGAAGCTGCTCACTCAATTCAGCTGTCGGTGTTTATAATTATTTTAATACTATTTTAAATAATAATAATTTATTACAATTTATAGTTTATTATTATGATATAATAAACAAACAAGCAACATTATTCTGACGAAAGAATAACCAGCAGTAACTTACGTATGGTATGTTGAATGTTGGTGACGGCCGTCACAAGGCCGACCTTCAAGCAAGCGACGTAGAAAACGATGGTCTCAATAGAGGATGTGGTGAAGAACGCGACCACATCACCTTTCTTCAGATCGTCATTTCTACCCTTACCACAACCATCACCAACGCCACTGCCACTACCACAAACGCCAATGTTGTCAATATAGCCGTCATCGTTAATGTCATTAGTGTGGTAGTCGCCATCATCACTTATATTTTTTGCGATCGTCATCAGGTAAGAGCTGATGTTCTCAACTTGGGAGAGGAAGTCTCTGCCTATTATCTGCCTGTTTTTCAGAACATCGTTCTGCGTGGTTGAATGAATGGATGAATTATTAATTAAATGAATGAATGATCGGTGGAAATAATAAAAAAGTGTTTCTGTCTGTATGAGTGTATGTTTGTGTTAGTGTGTGTGTATGTGTATGTGTGTGTGTGTGTGTGTGTGTGTGTGTGTGTGTGGATATGGTGTGTGGATGTGGTGTATTTATGTAGTTTGCGATGAAATAATATCATTGCCCTTTCGTAAATGACATATAAAAGTTATTTATATCAATACACTTACTTATCAAATTTTTATAGGAGACAGAAATTGAAAACAAAAAAGAAACAGTCAAGCATTGCAAATTTTTAAAGTTTAAAAATTCTACCAGACTAAAAAATTTTTGAGACAAAAAAAATAAAAAGAAAAAAATATTGAAAAACAAAAACGAGCAAAAAGTTATAAAAATTTGAAGGCTGGAAGTGGTACAACAACAAAAAGATTAAAAGGTAGAAGTCGATGTAGGAGCAGTACCGACCAAAACGATAGCATTCGGGTGTGTGGTCAAACTTTTGTGAAGAATTTGGAAGATGCCAAATTTGTCAATATTCATCCAGGTCTCCAACCCACCGTCTAAGTAATAATCTCCTATTTTGTTTGTGGTGAATGTGTGTGAACGTCTTGGTGATTTGTTGACAAATGACGCTAAAGTTATAAATTAAACTTTTGTTTGAAATTTTTTTAATAAAAATTGAACTTCCGCTACAAACTATAAATGTATATAAAAAAAATTAAACTTAATTTTAACTGAATCCACGTTCACTTGTATGAATGATAATGCACCACATTAACTGAGTTATTTATTTGAAAAACCACAAACCGATCCGTTAATTTCTCCCAAAATCACATTTCAGTAGCTCACCTTGTTCGTCTTGGAAGATAAATTGCTTGGGCGGTCCGTCAACGGATCGCTGCAACTTGATGAGTGCACACTCCTGCAAATGTTCCGACGACGACGACAGCGAAGATAAAGTTGATGGCGAGGACGACGGTGTCGTCAAGATGCTCTGGTCGTCTGAAATTTTCATCTGCAGTAGCGATATGATCTGCGACTGCAAACTGTGAGCCGATGTGGCCGCTGGCGTGGTCCTGACCACGTTTTGTGATAGAATCGTACTCATTATCTTCCGACAAAAAGTTTTTAGTTTTCTGAAAAAAAAATTGTGTGTAATAAAATTTTATTTATAATATACGTGTCAAATATCTGATATTTGATGCTGGCTATCTATCAAATTTTGAACAAAGACAAATTCGTAGTCAGGGTGCGAGAAAAAATATCCGCTTATTCCTTTCCTAGCTGTCTGCATAGTCTAGCATAAAGTTTTTCCGCAGGGAAGGATTGAAAATAACTAATAAATAACTTGAGAGAAACAGTCAGCAGAAATATATTTTAGAAAAACAGAAAGCGTAAGGACGAACAACACATTTGATTAATGGAAGAAGTAGCGCGTTGATATTATACGATTTAACTACTTAAATAGCAAACATTGTTACAAAAATAAAACTTTGCACAATAATGTTCATTAAATTAATTTAAACTAAAATAATTTTCAATAAATTAAATTATTTGAAAATTTTTAAAATAACTATCCATACTACATTAGATATTATACTACAACAGTACAATTTTTCATCTATTAGATATTTTAAATACGTGATATTTATGTAAAGGAAAAATTTAAATAAAAATAAAGGTGATTAAATTTTATTTTTGCGATTAAACATCATTAAAAAGCATATCAAGCATTATTATTTACCAACAGTTGCAAACAAATTTCAATGTTCAACTGAAAAAAAACTAAACTTTCAACTATCCAATTTTTTTAAAGTTTAACTGAAATAAAAAGTTCATAATTAGAAAAACAGCAATTGCTTCAGTTTAAAAAAAAATAAATAATACTTTTTTTTATAATTTTTTTAAAGTATTTTTTTTTACAATATTTGAACAACCATTTAAAAATATTAAACAACAATAATAAAAAAATAAAATGACAAAGACGTATAGAATTTTTGCCTTTGTCTGAATATATATAAGGTGTTACATCCTAATTTGCGACAGAATAAAAAAATGTTATCAGTTATCACTGTAGTTTTTTTTATAAAGTGACAAAAAAGTTTTCAAAATAGTTAAATTAATGAAAAACACGCCGTTGTACATGCGTTTTTAAAAATTTTCCAACATTCGGATATTCGCTCTTTTAAAAAAATTCATTAACTTCTGAAAAAATGTCGAAACATTGACTGGCATGATAGATTTATACTGAAAAACCTTGTTATTTTACTTGGGAAAATACTGTTTCAACCATGAAAACAACACAAAAATATAAAATCTTATAAATAAAAATACGTCACAGCCAGGCGTCATTGCCATGTGTGATAATATTTGACATATTTAACTGATACCCCAACATAAACTATCTCCACCTAATCCTTTTAGTGGTAAATAAGTGAATGGTAGCTATTTTCCAATGTTAATGTTAATACAGCCAGTTCTCATATTATCGAGATTTTTTCTCTCATAAAAATTCTCTACCCAAATGTTCCCTATCCGTTGTTCATCCGAAAATATTTTCAAGAGTTTACCCACCCAAGGGTTTACTCCATTGTCCTCACCTTTATGTCCATAACTTATAATAAAACAATTTATCATCTTGACGAGTAATTGTTTATAACATTTAGTACTGATCAATTCATTTTTATGTTGCTGAACATTAACATTGAACAACTTATTTTAAAATTTTGTTTGTGTTTCTATTGTCAACGATCTTGTGCTGGCTACCGAATCATGGATAAATCTCCTCTCATATTTTGAAATTTCAAATTTTCGTCAATTAATTTCAAAAAGCTTATTGAATGATGGCTAACTTATTGAAAATTCAAAATTTTCCCATCGTTTTGTCGCGAAATCAGTTTGTTAGCGTTGAAACTAAATTTTCAATCAAGTTAATTATCAATCACAGTCAATACATAGGTAAACCGTTCTATGAATTAAATAAAATAGCAAGTTGTTTTTAAGAATTGTCATCGGTAAATATTAATGACCATATTAAGAACTTTTGTGAAAAAAATTGTACAAAATCAAAATTCAAAATATTATTAAATGATTTCTATAATTTCTAATACTAAAAATAAAAAGCGTGAACCAAATTGAAATAAAAAGATTGATTAAAATCAAAATTGTTAATAAATAAAGTTTAAAAAAACTAACAAACTTGAAGTAATAAAAGATCTCGCGCTCCAAAGCTATTTGAAATAGAAGAAACTGTTGTCTCACGAGAAACCAGCATGCGTATTTGTAGGCAGTTTAATCACGCACACTTCTTGCTAAACACGTGCGTGTAGTGGCGTGTGTGTGTGTACGTGTGTGTTGACGTGCGTGTGACCTGGTGGCTGGTGTACTTGTGTGCTGGCGTACGTGTGTTAGTGTGTTTACGTGTGTGTGTTGTGTGCGTGTCAGCAGGTGTGTGCGTGCGTGGATGTGTTGTGTGAGTGATTAGCTCATAAATCCTCGCTAGAACGCCTAATGTATGTTGATGTTATAATATATATATATATATATATATATATATATATATATATATATATATATATGTATATATATAAATGTATTATAACATAACACATAACAGTTATATATTATAACTGTTAATGATGAGGTCATCCCATTTTGTCAGACAGCAGCTAATCTGGGCTTCATGATTGATTCAGGTTTGTCAATGAAACAACACATTAAGAAGCTCTCAGCCGAATGCATGTTTCAAATCAGGAAAATCAATCAAATTCGACGATCCCTAGATACATCCACGTTGCAGACGTTGGTTCATGCATTTGTGCACTCACGCGTCGACTATTGCAACAGTTTGTTTCATGACTACCTGATCGATCCATGGCTGTACTTCAATCAATACATAATCTAGCCGCAAAAGTTGTTGTTGGAGCTCTAAAATACGATCATGTGTCTCCAATATTGACTGAACTTTATTGGCTAACGTCGACAAAAGAGTGTTGTTCAAAATTTCAACACTTGTCTACAAGTCTATCAAAGGTCTAGCTCCATCTTATTTGTCTGACAGGTTAAAAAGAGATCTTCAAAAGCATCTGGAACACACTTGAGGTCTGATGTTTCAAACCTGCTGTTGATCCCAACAACGAGTCTCCGTATAGGTTCTCGTAACATTGCTGTTTCTGGACCAACTGTTTGGAACAACCTGCCTGCTGCTCTCAGAAATCCGGACCTAAACCTGCGTGATTTTAAAAAGAAACTGAAAACTCATTTATTTTCATTGTAATGCATTATTGATCAATTCTTTCTGTTTAGTCGACATGTTCCAAATATTATTTCGTATTTTCGTTATATTGAATCGATTACTTTTCTGTTTATGACCAAATTTTAATCTTATTTCTGTGCGATGTATTATGATTTCTCGTTTGTTATTTCAATTATGTTGTTAAGTTCAGTTTTTGTTAGATAGTGCTTTTGAGATTCGTTTAATTAGCGCTTCATAAATGTTTCAATAATAATAAAAAAAAAAAAATAATAATATATATAATATATATAATATATATATAATATATATATATATATGTATTTATGTATATATTGGAAGGAGACCATATTTTATACAGTATTGTATGAATTCTACCAAATTGTTGGCATTAATCAATTTAAGGTTTGTCTTTTCAATTTTCCTTACTAAAGTTTTCTGGAAATTGCTCAATAGAAAAAAGTTCATCATGAAAATTTAATAAAACTGTTGTTATCCAAATTCATCATGTAGAAAGGCTTATTTTGATTTTCCACAAATCATTAAAAGTTTCTAGAAACTATTTAAGCCAAACCTGCACCCAAACCTGAAGATGATTTGTGAAAAATCATCTTCATCTTCAATAAAATGAAGTGTACAGCTGTTGGAGTAAATGACCGAAAATAAAATGACATTTTATAGCCTACAACATTAAAGCGAAAAAAAACAACAGATAATATTGAACATTTACACAGCAGTCATCAACCAGTGAATGTTTTCTTTGAATCCTTCGAAAAACCGTCAAAACCAATTACATCTATATATTTGTACATTTGTCTATTTTCATAATCTTTTTTATTTTTGACCGATTTTAATGAATGCTCCATTTTTAACCATCCAAACCAGTCTAATCTGTAATGTCATTCTTTTTTTCACAGATCTTTTAACTTTTCTTTTTTCCTTTCCATTCTTCATTAGTGCAGCTCTTAGCAGTTCCGACCGTCAAAATACAGCAAATTTGCCCAATATGTTCCTATTTTTTCCTATTTTATTTTGATAAATAAATTAATAGATAGATAGATAGATTACCATTTTAAAAAAAACTATAATAGAGCCATTTTTAAAATATAAACCTGGCTTAAATAGGAGATGGCTTTATTTTAAAAAATAGGAAATGGTCTACATCAAGAGAGTACCATGGCAGTGTTCAAGATAGAGATCACAACCTGGTTGCAGACATATGTAAATTTGAATCAGGGTATCGGAAAAGCTGAAATCTATCGAAACTTGCAAAAATAATGTTCTTTGGTAAAAGAAGAGTCGAATCGTATCGTCTGGATAATAAAGAACAAAATTAGAAATAAATGTATGTTGCCAAAAGGAATAAGACTTTAACGGACAATGAACTTCCAATTTGAATAACAACCACACACACACAAGAACATATAATGTGTAAACACATTAATTAATAATGGTATATGAAAGTAAACGAATATATGTTAGATAACAGAAGGTTTTTGTTCTTATGTACATGTAAATACAAATTGTTCATACTTATAACTTTATTCAAACATAGGTAAAGTATTTGAAACATTCAGGGCAAATACCCAATTGTTTTAATAATTGAAAAAGCAATAGAAAAAAATTCTACTTTTCATTCAAAGTTGAAACAACTTCGAAATGTCATCAACCTCCTTGCTAGTGAGTTCTATTCCACTAGTTTTTGAGCTGAGTTAATTATTATAAATAAACTTTTTAATACTTCAACGCATATATAAATATTTATATGAATACTTTGTTCATGTTATTAGCTCTTTATGAATATGAATTCATATGAATAATCTATATATATTATTTATTTATATATATATATTATATATATATATAGTTATGCATTTATGAACATATATAATACATATATATGTATGTATGATTGTGTATTGTGTCTATATATATATATATGACTTATATATATATATATATATATATATATCAGGTTATTATCATTGTCTTGATTTTTTCACAATCAAAATCCTCATCAACCTAATTACGTCATTCCATTCTTTATTGTTATGAAACTGAAAGGTTACTAAATTCGACATGGTGGTTATTATAAATATATATATATATATTTATATGTATACATATATATATATATATATATAATAAGTATATATTGGTATATATGTGTATATGTTTACTGCTATAATTAGAAATGACAGTACCCCTACAACAATTACTAGGGTTACTATATATATACTCTTAGTACCGAACAAAATTACTAACGGTTAAAACTCTCGCTTTGCTGCTGATAGTAATGTTGTCACATTTAGTATTTAAATTAAAAATACATAACAGTTATAAAGCGGCTCAGTCACTTGCCATAAAAAGACATTATAATATACGGCTACTACTACGGCTACTACTACTGCTGCTGCTGCTGCTACTACTACTACTACTGCTACTACTACTATTACTACTACTACTACTAATAATAATAATAATAATAATGGGGTGTTTCTCTACAGTATGATAATGGTGAAGCATAAATAACACATTATAATAATTTCATATTTCTTTTTTTTTTAACTAAACCATATCAGATATAGATTTTAAAATTGAATGAAAGGATTGGCATAGATGTCAGGATGTGATTATACGTAATTATAATTAATTACACCATGATTATTTTAAACAAATTCTTTAAAAAAAATATATTAATCATCCGACACTGCCTTGCAGAAAAAATAGATAACATATTTTAATTACGTATGGACGACCAACAACCAAATAAACTTCTCCACTCACTTAACTTATTTAAATTCATACTCATCTCTTTGTAAGACAACAGAACTGTTCCCCAATGAGATAAGAGATAAGATAGCCTGTAAAACCATTTCACAGAGTCTTCAATAATAAACTTAATAAACGATAATCACTATGTTTTGACGATTCCGTAGCGTCAGTAGTAGCAGTGGCGCCATCAACTGCAGAACAACTAGCGCCGTGGTGGTATTGCATCATGGTTTTGTAACTTTGAATAATAAAATAATTATAACTATAATAATAATAAATAATAATAATGAATAATATTCACTGATAATAATCATAAATGAACTAATAAATAAATAATAATTGTAAATAATAATAATAACTACATTGTAGATTAAATAGGAATAAATATAATAATAATAATAATTGTTGGTTACAACACACACAAACTTATACGTAAACACATGCACGAACATATATATATATATATATATATATTATATATATATATATATATATACATATATACATGGACTCCGATATGCACATAAACACATACACGCACACAGACATTTACCCAAACACACACATTTACGCAGACCAACTTGTATTCATAAAATTGATGAGTGTGACCGCTAAAAATACAGTGGTTGGCTGTCTATATTTTTTACATGCTAGCGGGCAACAAACAAGCAAACAATCGGTGAGACTGTTCTTCAGTAGGGAGTCAGAATTTCAGATTATCGACTTTTTGGAATTTGTATTTATTCCAAATAAAAAGAACGAAGTTCAACAATTTTTTTAAATAAAAATTTTCGTTTAACTAATGGTTGAGTCTTTGTGTTTGTCTGTGTGTGTTGGTGTGTGTGCGTGCGTTTGTTGGAGTGTTTTTTTTCAGGGTGTGTGTGTGCTGATGTGTGTTGGTGTGTGTTGGATGTTGGTGTGTGCTGGAGTGGCGTGCGTAGGTTGCAAGCATTCGACATACTTGTATTTGTTTTACAGTATGTCTGAATAAAGGTTTTGTTTATATACTTATGGTGGAATGTATGTAGGTGTGCATGTGCATACATGTGTTTATGTGGATGTCTGTGTAAATGTGTGCGTTTGGATAAATTTCTGTGTGCGTGCATGTGTCTATGTGCATATCGGTGTCCATGTATGTGTTTATATATATTTATATATATATATATATATATATATATATATATATATATATATATTTCCGTGCATGTTTGTGTGTTGTGTTGTGTGTGTGTGTGTGTGTTTTGGGTTAGTCTGCGTACGTGTTAAAAGTTTCTATTTATAAATAGTCTTCAATCAGTACAAACAATTGTAAATATTTTTTTGTTGTCAAGTAACGTAGAAACCATTCATTAAAAATAATGTGCTTAATTTTTAAATTAGTATTTAAAAATGATCTTTGGTACTCACGATGACATCTTGCGCTCATTTTTTAAATTCCACTTTAAAAATTATGTAACGTCTTCTTTTTAGAATATGAATGAACGAATGAATGAACGAACGAACAAACGAACATACAAATGAATGAATAAATGAATGAACAAATAAATAATTAAATGAATAAACGCCGTTTTCATATATGTATTTTGTCTATATGTCTACGTGTGTGTATTTGTTTGCGTATGAGCCTGTCCGTATGCATATTAATCTGTTGTGGTTTCTTCTGTGCGAGTTCATGAGTCTCTTATCCTCTGAATCCCAACGTCAGTGAGCTTGTTCGTTGAAGTGTTTGCCAGCAAAATAATAATAATAGTCATTGAATGATGACGTCGTGCGTGGGTGGCTGAGCGCCGAGAATTTGAAAGGTCAAAGGTTAAATTAAACCTCCATGAATAAGGAATAACTATTAAACTTTATCCAACATAGTTGCATTAAATTTCGAGAAAAAACAAGCATTAAAAACACATACACATAAATGCAATGTGAAACAAACAAGAAAACAGGCTTATAAACATACCAGGACAATAACACAAAAAACACACAAAAAAAACACAAAAACACAACACACTTATTTATGTATATATACTACAATCTAAATGAGACAACAAAAAACAAACCCACACAACTCACGACACAATAAACTTCAGCTTTACGACAGGCAAGCAAATACTATTTCTTTCAGTACAATACAACGCCCTCTTATAACCAGAGCGCCAGCCAGCCAACCAGCCATATGAATGAGCTTTACTTTACATGCATTCACGTAATTATTTTTAAAATTTTTCCATGTGGTTTTTTTTATAGCCACATAAATATTATTATTGTTATAATTTATTTATAATATTTATAATAATAATTATTAATATTATTATTATTACTTATATAATAATTATTTTTCTTTTTTTCATTATTCCTACGTGAGAATGTGTTTCTATTTGAATAATGTAGTGTGTATTGTATTGATGAGGAACAACAGAATGTGAACGAAATCACAAGGCATACAATACAAATACAATACAATGTACAAAGATGCAAACACATTCAGACGTTTATATTCATGTATGTACACGTACATTAGTATTTGTACATACATACATGATGCCCCATGTACTGTATACTTGCTTATACTAATTTACATAAACTACATACACACCTACAAAAAGCATGTTAAATCACCAATCTTCTATAAAACAAAAAGATGTTGGAGTATGGTGGATGTATGAATGAGTGAATGAATGAATGAATGAATGAATGAATGAATGAATGAATGAATGAATGAATGAATGAATGAATGAATGAATGAATGAATGAATGAATGAATGAATGAATGAATGAATGAATGAATGAATGAATGAATGAATGAATGAATGAATGAATGAATGAATGAATGAATGAATGAATGAATGAATGAATGAATGAATGAATGAATGAATGAATGAATGAATGAATGAATGAATGAATGAATGAATGAATGAATGAATGAATGAATGAATGAATGAATGAATGAATGAATGAATGAATGAATGAATGAATGAATGAATGAATGAATGAATGAATGAATGAATGAATGAATGAATGAATGAATGAATGAATGAATGAATGAATGAATGAATGAATGAATGAATGAATGAATGAATGAATGAATGAATGAATGAATGAATGAATGAATGAATGAATGAATGAATGAATGAATGAATGAATGAATGAATGATGGATGATTGGATGGATTAACAATAAAAGAAAGCAATTCAAAGTTGAACGAAGGCGCAAATAAATTGTATATATCTAAATTTAAAAATCACAAATCAAAAGCTGTCTGAGTATAAAAATTTCCAACAAATATATATTTAAACACAAAAAATAGTTTATGTATATTAATTATACAAATATATGTATACATAATTTGAGATGTGGTTTTAATGGTTGTATTGTTTTGTTTTTGTCTGGCTAGAGTATAACTTCATCTTTTTAACCATCTATCCATCCGTCCGTCCATCCATCCATCCATCCATCTATTCATCTATCAATTAATTCATCCATCAATCCATCAATCATTCATTTTGTCTTCATCTGCTTTAAAGCGGTTTTTCGAATCAGCAGCAACATAACTTCGCATATTAGAGCGCGTTGAAAAAAGTAAAAAAAAAACAACAGACGCAATTTAGATAAAAAGAACTGAATGACAGTAAGACTGAAATTGGTTATCAACTGGTAAACAACGCTGTAAATAACATTTAAATAACATTACGTGGAGCGTAAATAGCGTTGTAAATAACATCATGCTATTTACAACAAACACATCAACGTATAATGACATCACGTACATTTGAACGCACAAAACCACACACAACCAACCACTTTGTATGCAAACAACATTAGAATTGAACAAAACATCATCACTCACACCGGCATAAACATACGACTTGAGTGACCCTTGCAACAACCTTATTACAAGTTAAAGTTCGTGATACAGAACAACACTAAATTGAAGAAGCACAACATCGCATACGATGAAAAAATTACACACAACCCAAACACAAACATCATTTATTCATTCATACTTACACAACTACAAACTAACATCCTCATAAGCTACTCACAACTCGCAACATCACACACATTCACCATCACACACATTCACCATCACACACATTCACCATCACACACATTCACCATCACACACATTCACCATCACACACATTCACCATCACACACATTCACCATCACACACATTCAACATCACATACACAGACAGATCACATGCACACACACACCGAAGAATGGAAACAAAGAGATCAGCGAGCGGACAAACATGGCATCTAGCCTTCGTCCGCTAACTAATCAACCAGCCTGCTTTCGATACCGAACGATGATTCATCTGATCACGTGATTAACGTTTGTGTGTGTAAATGTAAGCTGTGCACATGAATGTGGCAGGCATGTGTGTGACTCACTCTTAACGTTTAATGCACACACACACACACACATATATATATACATATATAATAAGTATATATATATAATATATGTATAAGAATATCTGTCTGTATGCACACTCCCTCACACACACGCACACACACATACGCACACACAAGCACACACACGCATACACGTATACACACACACACACACACACATATATATATATATATATATACACGTCATATAAGACGTCCATGATATGAGTGTATGCATGAATGAATGCAGATCTGTTGTAAACTGGATGTCCTGTTAATAGGCTACTCGCACACACATACAACACACACTTATATAATATACATCTATATATGTGTGTGTGCGTGTGTGTGAGTGGGGGTATGAGTGAGGGTGTGAGTGGGTGTACGATATAAATTTATAGATATATACTCACATATTTTCTTATAAATAACATAGCATCGTTTATCTTGCACATTTTGATAGAAAGTTTTTTTAACAACTACGCCTGCCTCGAGATAACTTGCAGCACCAGTGATTAATTAATTAATTAATTCTCCTGGAAGCTTTTTTCATTTTCGCATCTTCACAATTGTCTTCTAACAAACCATCGAAATATGTTACTATAGCCTCAACTTCAGAGCCTATTTGTTTGTAAAACGGATGAAAGTTGTTCACTCATATGAAATGATGAAACCGTCCGATGTTTCCATCATACTATATTTAATACCGCATTAATACCGCAGTGACCTTAAAACAACAACTCACCCACTCGCGCATTCCATTATTTCCACTTAGCATTGAAAAGGAGTTTTTTAATTTATATTAATTTTCATTTAAGTTAAGCGGTCTCACATCGGCGCTCTCATAAAAAACGAGTCTGAAAGTTATCGATAGATAAACTTATAGTTCAAAAAGTTTCAATGTTTGATGTTCATTCGATCAATCTGACTCGGTGACTGGTCATTGAAGAATGTCCAATAGTGACTTGATGGTCGTCAGGTGGCCATCTTTTGCACGAAGTATTAGAAATCTTAAATTTCCTGATAATTTTCATCCAACAATCCATCGAAGTTTGTTAACTGCTATGAAAAGAAGTCACCATCGGTAGAATGACCGAAATGAAAGAATGAATGAGCAATAGTTTTCATGAATAAATACAACTGCACTTGTGGCTCAACTTAATCGGGCCTGCATCTCAGCTAATCATCTCCCATATTTTTACGAAATATAAACTAATGTTCATCCGGACAGAATGAAATAACCTGGAAAGTTTGAAAAACAGATTCAAAAACGAACAACTTAAAATACGGAGATCGTACTATATAGATAGAGAATGGAGTTCATTTGAGGATATTTTAAAGAGGCAAGCTACAGGGATGTTTAAGGACGAGTACGTGTTTAACGCATATTGAACCCCACTAGCAAATGAACATACATTTCAGAAATCATAAATTTCTGAATAAGACACAAGAAAGGACATTATCGCGCACATCAGTGTTTCTGTCGAACAAACTGCAAACCCTTATTAATAATAAAATAATATGTAGACCTTTGAGAAACAAGGCTTCTAACTATTTTCATATCAAAATAACATTAGACGACTGACATGTTTGATGAAAAACATAGCTCGTTTGAAATTCAAGCACACAAACATTTAAATGCCGGCCGCCAAACAGAAATTTATAATTCGGCCAAAAACACATTTGGGTCTGTCCGATAAAAGAAGTGAGCAACCGGCAACAATTTCAAACTGATCACTCAATCGTGTTGAATGTACCTGAAGAAACTGATCGTCATGTTCGCTCCACACACATCTCTGCTGCCTCACTCATTGAAAAAATTAATTGGATAAATAAAAATTGGAAAATGAAAAACAAAAAATATTTTTTATTAATTTTAAAGTTTTTGATAAAAATTCTATCAATGTGTTAAACAAAAAAATTTTGAAAAAACTGTTAAAAATAAGAAAAAAAGACAAACAGATAAATAGATAGATAGATAGATAGATAGATAGATAGATAGATAGATAGATAGATAGATAGATAGATAGATAGATAGATAGATAGAAAGATAGAAAGAAAGAAATAAATAAAAATAATCTAAATGAAAGAGTGAAATCACAATGAAAGTAAAAATTGCATTTGTTGTACGTAGTGAATGAATGATAACAAAAGAGGATTTTTTAAGAGAGGTAAATAAAAATTTGTTTTTTATAAAAATCGCGAAATAAAATGATCAAATAAATAATTACAAAGTGTGAAAAAACAATAGCAATGTCCTGGATAAGTTTTGAAAATTTGAAACGAACGATTTCCTTATAATACAAAATGACTGACTATGATGAACTGCAAGTGTAAGATTATAAAACAACGAAGAATAAATATAAAATACACTTGCATTTAAATGCGTACTTTATGCACACATAAATACAGGCCTTCACACGTACATATGTAAATATGTAAATTCATACAAACATTTACACAAAACAATTCACACGCACATATAGAATCCAAATTTGAAAGAAATCTGCAGCTACCGACATATAAAATAACATTTTGTTAATTTTTCTGTACCAAGAGTGTGCAGTTTTGGGATTAATTTAAGAGTAAACATGGTGGATGAGCAAAAATTGCAGACAACAACAGTTTAACAGGAAAAAGTTACATCGAAAAAGGTTTGCCGCTAAAATAGTGCAGTAGTTGGCGACCTTGACACACATTCATATCCATTCATATATTAATATTATTAGTATTATGTTATTCACTCTATTGACATCCCTCAGAAGATTGTACTGTGATATACACAAGAACAATGCACACAGAACATACATGCAAAAAAGTTCGCGCGTAACTGTAAAAAATATGAAACAACTCAAAAGCGAAACTTCTAATTTGAATTTTGAAATCTAATTGAATTTAATCCAACAGAAAACGTAAATGTTTAATAAAAAAAAGATGTATTTGACTAATCGATTCAACATAAAAAAAAATCCTCATCTGCCTCACCGTCCAAACTACACCGCAAAACGAACATAGCAACAAATTTCAAAACCTTCCACCATCATCATTACTATCTGCAGGTCATTTACCTGGTCATAATCAGATTATCATCCTCACCATTTCCATCATACCAAGCCGAATATCATCACCATCATCTCATTAGCATCATCATTTCATAATCGTAGTGACCCATGCTTATTCGTTGTATTTATTGTATTGTAACTCATCGTTGTAGAGACCCATGCTTATTCATTGCCCCCCTCTCGTTATTGTAGCGATCAAGTAGATGCCACCATAAGATATGTGATGAAGCAGGTGTCGGAGTTAGATAGAAAATCTCCGACTCCGACTGACACTCCGGACACGAATACCTATTTTCTTCTTTATCATACAGTCCTGCTGAACGCAGAGCTGTTTCCGAACTGTCCCTCACTCATTTAATAGAAACTGAACTTTTCAAGTTTCGTATCAGGAGAGCTGCAAGTTCACGCCACCACGAAGTACACACACACACATGCACGTCTATACAGGAATCTTACCTTTTTAAATAGTTTTTGAGTTTTGGACAGACGGAATTCGAGCCAGACCAGGGAGTAATAACAGCAACAAAAACAACGGTAGATAGAGCACTCTACCGACTGAGCTAAAATGTCAAACATCATTTCACCATCATCATCTTCAGCATTGAACAACATCATACATTATTATTAACACCATCAAAAAAGTCATAATCCTCTTCATCATCAACATTAATTATCATCATCATCATCATCATCATCAACTTCTCTTAAACTGTCAACAACAAATATTAGTCACGAGAATTAGCATATAAACACAATCAATAATATTATCATTATTATTATAGAAATTATATAAATACAATACCAATACATAGACATAATACTGTAACATAGAGCAAGCAATGCAAATTAAATGGGATTAAAAACATAAAAAAAACAAGCTACACGCCAGCAAACAAACAAACAAACAACCAAGGACAGATGATGATTTATCCATGTCATGTTCATGGACTCACACACAATTAAACAATCAAATATAAAATTACTTGTACCGAGCATTCAAGTCTGAATATTATTATTATTATTATTGATGAGATTATTAAACTATGATGCTTTAATGGAATCATCT
The DNA here is from genome assembly GCF_000326865.2 of Helobdella robusta. Classification (NCBI taxonomy): domain Eukaryota; kingdom Metazoa; phylum Annelida; class Clitellata; order Rhynchobdellida; family Glossiphoniidae; genus Helobdella; species Helobdella robusta. The sequence goes on from NW_008703893.1 coordinate 107,996, forward strand.
ACACGTGCAATCATAAAATTAATTAACTAACAAATGAATCAATCAGTTAATCAATGAAGAAATGAATGAATCAACAAACAAACAAACAAACAAACAAACAAACAAACAAACAAACAAACAAACAAACAAACAAACAAACAAACAAACAAACAAACAAACAAACAAACAAACAAACAAATAATTAATTGATTAATTAATTGACTGATTAGTTAACTAATTAATTAACTGATCGTGATTTTGACCATTGGAAAATCAAAGAGGAGGTATAATGTTTATCCTCCTACACTTGCTGCACTGGCAGAGTGGATGGCACGGAATGGCCTTCAACTCAAATTCATTTTTCTGACTAAGTACAGATTCTCTATTGCGTTTATCCTTTTCCTCTTCATCTTCTTCATCATCGGCATCCACATCAACCTCATTATTATTCCTTACATTATTTCCACCGTCTTTGTCTTCTCCTTCCTTTTGTATGATGTTACAATTTCTACATTTTAGACCTTCATCCTCTCCACAAACATCACCAACGTCATCGCTTCTCGGCGTCACGTGATCAAAATGATCGCTCCCGTCATTAAATACGTCATCCTGACCTCTAACACAATGACCTCGCCCTTCAACTTTACTCTCGTGCCCTCTTCTCGACCCTGATTGGATAGAGGAGGGATTTCTTCTCGCCTCTGATTGAATGGATGAGAGATCTAATCTCGATTGGACGGAGGATGGATGGCCACTTGTTATAGTGACGTGTTCGGAGGCGGAGTTATAAGACAAAGTTAAGACGCTGTTGCCATGATGTGTATGGAGAGAACTAGGCCTGCTGGATGTTATTAAGTAATCGTCGTTCACAATGTTCTTGTTATTATTATTATTATTTAAATTTCTTTGTAGCTTATTATTATTAATGTTATTGTTACTGTTATTGATGTGATTTCTGCTGTCGTTGATGTTATGAGCTTGAGAAGGATTGTGATAGACGTAATGACAACTATCACAGAGGTTGTGGTGTCTGCCCATGTAATTATTATCCTCATCAGCATTACTAACATTATTATTATTAGAATTATTATTATTCTTGTTGCTGCTGTTGTTACAATTGTTGAAATTTTTATTACTATTATTATTATGATTATTATTAAAGTTGTTGTTGTTGTTGTTAAAAAATTTAATACTGTCATCATCGTCGTAATCACCTCCACCGCCACCACCACCACCGCCGCCACCACCACCGCCACCACCACCACCACCATCACCGCCACAAACGAGTGCTTTATTCCTCTTCGGAAGATCATTATCATTACTGATTAGTCTCGTGATGAAACCATTCCTAACCATCACATCGGCTGCTGCTGCTGTTGTTGTTGATGATGATGGCATGGATTGGAAGTGATGATAATGATGACGACGGTGGCTAGCATTACCATTATTATTATCACTATTATTACTGTAATTATTATTGTTAGTGTTATTGATGTTATTGTTGTAGTTTGTGGTGCTGTTTTTACTATGGCGAGCTGGAGATGTTGATGACAGTGACGAGGTGAGGTGATGGGTGACATTGGGGGAATCTGCATTCAGATGAAGTGACGAGTGTGACGATGAGAGTGACGACGACGACGACAACGTCGATGAGGTCTGTGCCTCTAACTTCAAGCGCCTGTGCCGATCTTTCTGTAGCTTCTGTTTCTGTGAAATTTTTTTAACATCTGGATTATTGCTAATTATTGCAGCAACACTCACTTTCTTCATCATCTCCATTATCTTCTTCTCTTCAGCAGCCAGCTTGTTAGCAGCGTCGAGGATGATGCGATGAAGCAGCGAGGATGAAGCGACTTCAGATGGCGTCATATTGTAGCGATCGCGCGTCAGATACATGGCTCCGTACTCTATTAACCAGCTACAAATGTTGTCTGATCGATGACGATTCATTAATTGAGTGTGGGCTGTGTGATTGACTGATTGAATAATAGGTTGGCTACGAGTCAACTGGTCTGGTTGGTCAGTTGTTGACTGGTCAGTTGTTGGTCATTGAGATATATGATTGGTTAGTTGATGATCACGAGTGTGTTATATTGAGACATGGTTGTGGTTTATGATTGGTTGAACTGTTGATAAAAAGACCACTGATTGGTTTATTTTTTCAAAGATTCAAAATGTAGGTACTATGTTTTATAAAATGTTTTGTCTGTTGGCGTCACTAATAAATCACCAGCATTTAAAACCATCAAACATTCTATTTGCATCAATTATCTCAACCACTATCACCATCATCATCGTCTTAATCATTGTCACCATTATCTTTAACATATTTCTACTCACCATAACCCCATTTAGCGGCCAGATGTAAAGCTGTTGCTGAATGCTCATTGGTTGCATTTAAATTTAACCTCTTAACCGATTGGTCGACAAATATCAGAGCCTTAATACACTGAAAATTAAAAATAAGAATAATAATCATTCATTACTCTATTTGGTTAATAAAATTTATCAAGTATTATAAATAAATGCACTGACAGATTGATCAGATAGTCTAGAAATAGCAACAATGCCACAACGCAACTTTAGCCACACACACACACACACACACACACACACACACACACACACACACACACACGCACACACAGAGGCTCGCACACACAGGCAGCAACAGACCAACCTCAAAATGGCCGTTGAGAGCAGCCAAGTGGAGAGCTGTGTTGTTGTTCCTATCAACGATCGTCACATCAGCACCATGGCTCAACAACAACACCTGGAAAAGTAATGGTGTTGATGATGATGACTGGTACTCTGCAGCTGATGATGATGATGACAACAAAATGATAGCTAACACATGAATATTAATGATGAAACAAGCAAGAAAAACAATTCAAAGAAAACAACACCATCATACCAACAACATCAACAACACTATCATACCAACAGCAACAACAACAGCAACAACAAACCACAGCAACATACATAGACACCCACATACGAACCACTACAACTTGGAACCCTCTCATAGCTGCCAGATGAAGTGACGTATAACCATCGTACGTCAGCTCGTCAATGTTGGATCCGTTGCTAAGCAACCAGTCAACAGCGTCGTGGTAACCAAGGAAACTGGCGATGTGCAGGGCTAAAAAATGTTGGTAGATTACATCCTTTAAAACTAAGTGGATCAAAATTATAACAAAAATCCTAAACAAACATTCACAACATTTTCAATCAAAATAGACCATTATATCCAGCGCTGTTAAACACGTGAGCTGCCTTCTTGACGGAAGTTTCACAACTGTCATGTTCATCGTTCCACTTGTTCACCTGTTCGTCGATGAGTGAACAGCGCGAACACGAACAAAGAGGATGGCACTTCTGATCCAACGTTAGCCTCTCGGAGATCATCCCATCTTCAGTTTCAGGTTGCAGGGTTTTCCTGGCGTTATTCGCCATCTCAGTTTCGAGTTTCAGTTCCATAAACTTCAGAGCAGCCACGTCGTTGGCTATGACGCTCTGGAAGTTGGTTTCAAGTGAAAAATGACTTGACTGTAACATAATAAAAAAAATAACTTTCCAAAATTGAGTTAAATGATGATGCCATGTGTGAAATATGAAAACCAGGTGGCACTGAAAACGTACGAACATCAATCAATAAGGCAGAGAGAGAGAGAGGTTCGCAAACAATGAATTTTCATTTCAAATATCACTCAAGCTAATTAAATACTGTTTAATATGAGTGCAATGGATAATAGCTTCTTAATGAGTTTACAAGATGGTATTAGAATATTGAAATTGAAATCAATTTATGACAAAATTAAAAAACACAACTACTACTACTACAACCACTACTATACTACTACTACAACTACTAAAATAATAATAATAATAATGATAATAATAATAATGATAAAAAATTAATAAGCATCTTTATATCGATAATAATAGGCTGAGGTAATAGTCAAAACGAATGTAAAAGAAAATGGAAAGATGCTACTTTGAAGAACTCTTGGATGAATGCAGTGTTGTTCTCAGTCACGTGTTTGTCGGTGTGGTCAAAAATTGGTGCCTATTTATAATTATTTATTATTAATAATTATAATTTATTGTACTTTAATATTATTTATTTAATTGTTATTTATAAATAATATTTATTGACCAACAGTATCGGCCAGCATATTTCAACGTTTATACCATATTATAACTGATAATCTAAATTGGTTCTCAATAATTTTTTTTCAAATTTTATTCTCTTAACAAATTATAATTTTTCTGGCGCTCCCCTGCTGCATTATCACAAAATGAACGTCGTCGTCATCATCGTCACTTTTAATTATCATTATCATAATCACTGTCAGTTTTATCATTATCATCATTCCCGTCATCATCATCATCACCATCATCCTTAACGGTATCATCATCATCAACGTTCTTGTTATCATCATTATCATCATCATCAGTATTATTATTATTATCATCATCATTCTCGTCATCATCATCATTCTTTTCATCATCATCATCATCATTCTCGTCGTCATCATTCATCATCATAATCATCATTCTCGTTATCATCACCATCATCATTCTCATCGTCACCACATCATCATCATTATCATCATCATTGACATCAGTAGCAGCACTGACCCCAACTGTTGGTCGACCTTGACCTCTGAGAGGCAGAACTTTCTGATAAAGGTCAAGTGGGCCCACCAGCACGACACATTTGATTGGACGATGAGGTAGGACAGGATGCAAATCAGGTCATCTGTCGTTACGGTTGCTGTCGTTGTCGATGATGACGTCACAGCTTCTGCTGCTGTTGTATCGGCCGCTGTTGAAGGTTAAAGGTCATTCCCTTTTACTGCACTTGCTTATTGGTGATCAGCAAGATAACACTCATTCTACACATTTGGCCAGGCTACTATTCTTACTCACTCATTCACTTATTCTATCATCCACTCACTCACTCACTCACTCATTCATTAAAAGAATGAAGTACCGACCTGTCTGAATCATGGTGGCCTCCGTAGAGGACGGGGTTGAGTACATAAGTGAGTAGAAGACCTTCTTCAGCTGGTATATCTTGGAGGGCGGTGAGGGCAGGCGACAAAAACTTGACAGCAAGTTGCGAGCACGATCCAAGCTGAACCTAGTGATGTTGTTGTTGTTGTTGTGATTGTTGCTGTTGTTTATGTTGTTGTTGTAATTGTTGCTGCTGTTAATGTTGTTGTTGTGATTGTTCCTGTTGTTAATGTTGTTGTTGTTGTGATTGTTGCTGTTGTCGTTGTGATTGTTGTTGTTGTAAGTTTGTTAGTGTTGTGGTGGTTGATGTCATTTCAATGTAGTAGTAGTTGTTGTTATTGTTAATAAAGTTGTTGACATCATTGCCATAGTTAGTGTTGTTGTTTACTGTTGTCATAGTTACTGTTCTTGTCATTCGTTGGTAAGGTTAATTAAAATATTCTTGAGAGCGTAGATGACATCATGATTATGACAATAATTAATTATTATTTAAGATTTATTTAAGATCCTCTCCTCAATATTTCCCAGAGGGTTCAGCCACAAACAAACAGTGCATGTATGTAAATGAACGTAAAACAAGGCATCACAAGCGTTACATGTAGCAGCTGTGGATCTCTTTGCAGTCAAACCAGGTCACCGCAAAAGCGATACCAGGCACCTTACCGTTACGGCATCGCGTTGCCCAACATGCTGAGTTATAGCGACAATAGTTTTACAATGAAGGTAATGACAATAATAATGAGATAATGATGATGATGGTGAGGATTCGAGTGAATCTTAGAAAAAGTTAACCTATTGAAAGAGCTAATACCCAGATGTCTTAGTTCAATTTTTTTGGTAAGATTTCTTGTTATCTTGTTCAATGTACGATCTTTGCCTCTGGTTGTCGTGGAGACTATTCTCATCAGGACTCTGTTGATTCTATGCATCATGTACGTCTGAAGGAGAAGCGATGTTGTTGTAATGATGTGTTGATGCGATTGTGTTGTGTGACGATGATGTCATAATGATGCGTTGATGTCACGATGACGTCGTAACAATGCTGTTGTGATGATTTGATGTCATGAGAATATTGCAATGCGACGATGTGACGTCAGGACGATGTCATAATAATGTGATGTGATGACGTTGTTGTGGTAGTGTAGTGCGACGCCACGTTGATAATGTTATAATAACATGATGTAATGATGTCGCGGACGATAGACGAAGATTGATTGGTTGGTTGATTGATGTCAGGTTGATGTTTTGAGGTGATTACACAGCAATGTGATATGACAACAGAATGATGTAACAAAACGAAGACGATGCTGTCATAACGATTACAATATAAAAACCACATTATGATTATGACAATGTGATGACGTCATTATTATTATTATTATTATTATCATCAAATTATTAACATTATTGGTATTATATGAGCGTGAAATGAATGTACAGAATATTAAAAAAAATGCACACATACTTCTAATGCAAGGCCCAAGTTGTTTGATCCACTAATTTTTTTCTATCCCATAAAAAAAATTTATGTAAACGTTTAAAAAATAATTAATAATAATAAATGATAATATAATATAATAATAATATAATAATAGTAAATATGCGCAATTAATTAACCACCAAATTATCGTAAATATGCAAAATCAGGCTCAGAATAAAATCCAAAAAATGATCATTAGAAAATGACAAAGAAACAAATTAAAAGTGGAAAAGCGAATGCCTACGGCTTGAAAGACTTTCGTCAGGTACCTCATCATCGCATCGTACATGTACTGGACCTTCTTCTGTCCAGGAAAATCAACAGAATAATAAAATTATAATTAATTATAACTACAATAATAATAATAATAATAATAATTATCTCCACAGTGCTCTGGTCACCACACAGCTAACTCTGGAGGTAAAAATAATAATAATAATAATTAATAATAATAATAATAATAATAATAATAATAATAATAATAGCAACAGGCGCAATAATAATGACAAAAATAATAATAATATTAATAGTAATAAGATAATAATAACAATAATAATAGCAACAGGCGCAGTAATAATAATAATAATAGTAATAATAATGATGTTAATAAGAATTAAGTCAATGGTTAATGATAAACAATGAATTAAAAACAAACAAAAGAACTTTACAACAGAGAACAAGCAGACTAACTATAAGGTCATTAATATATGGGTCTGAAACTTCGTAAATGGAATCGACATTGTAGCTATAACTTCCATTGTTATTATTATCATTATTGTTGTTGTTATTATTATTATTATTGTTGTTGTTACTATTTAGATTGTTGTTGTTGCAGCTGCTGTTATTGTGGTAGTAGTTGCAGATGGTGTTGTTGTAATCTTGTAATGTCTTAATCAGCTGGTCTACTGCATTCTGTAAGAATGTTTTAACCTTGGAGCCATCTAGGGGAGAATAATGAAAAAAAAATAGGCATTTCATTATTTATCTTTCTCAATTTGTTGCACTGAATAATTATATATACATATATAAACAAACTCACTCACACACACACACACCCATATATATATATATATATATATATATATATATATATATATATATATATATATATATATATATATATATATAACATACCCACGCTGCAACACATTAGCACAACATCACCAAAATAAAACATTAACACAACAACATTAAATTACCACAACACATTAACACAACAACATTAAATTACCAAAATTACCACAACACATTAACACAGCAACAACAACAACAACCACGAATCAACAAATTAACACAACAACGCATCAACACAACACCAACTGGGAAATCCCCACAATAATTGGCAGCTATCTTCAAATGTCATAAACATTGGCTTGCTGTCTACTGATTTCTTGGTCCTTTTCAACTCTTCAACATAAATATAAAAAATATATTGTTATAGATGAGTGAATGAATGAACAAAGGAGTGAATGAATGAATGAATTAATGAACGAACAAACGAATGAATGAATGAAAGAATGAATGATTGAATGAATGAATGAATGAATGAATGAATATAGGAGTGAATAAATGAACGAGTATATCCCTAAACAGTAATAAAAAAAATAATCACCAAGCTTCAGATTAACATCGACCTCTTTGACACCAGGAACATTGTATTTCGTACTGCTGACAGAGGTACTACTACTGTTACTACTAAAATTACTATTATTACTGCCACTACTACTGCTGCAGTTACTCATGATGCTACGACTATTTAGATTGGTGTTGTTGCTGTTGTTGTTGCTGTTGTTGTTGCTGTTGTTGCAGCTGTTGTTTGTGCAGTATAGTGGCTCGCTGATGCAGAGGATTCTATAATTGGAATCTTCATTTGTGTAGAACATCTCCTCGAACAAGATGTCAACCTGGTTGATTGGTTGACAGATGGATTGAATAGTTTTAATTGATTAGTTAAACAATTGATTGATTTATTGATAGATTAATTGATTGATTGATAGACGGTCAGCTGATTCAACTGTTAGTTATTTTAGTTAAATAATTCATTTCAATAGATGGTTGTCAGTTCATTGGTTGACTGATTCATAAATTGGATTGATTGAATGAATGATTGTATCGCAGCAGCAGAAAATAATGTAGCATAGACAGAAATAAAAATTAATGCAACATATAGACAGGGATGGAAAACAATACAAACTTGTTTGGCTGCCTCAAAGCCCTTGCCAGTGGTTACATGGCCTGACTTGATGGTCAGCTCCTGGAGGTAATGAGGAAAAAATAAAACACCATTCACAAGTTTTGACACACATATTTCAGCTGTCTCTTGAAAAATATATCATACCATCATACACAAACAAACAACAATCAAACGGACAAGCAAACAAATAACAAACAAACAAGCAAAACAAACAAACAAACAGTACCAAACACAAACAATTATCTAGGCTGTTACATAGGATTAGCACTGAAACAATAATAACTATCCATCTCTTTATAAATATAATGAGTGTTGAAGCAAATACAATATATTGATGATTATTAAAACAGTGTGGGAAAGTACACATAAGAGCAGTTCATTTTTCTATAAAGATATATTTAATATATATTATTTATTGAGATGATATATTTAATTGATCTATCCTTAAACTTCTTGAGCCAGTAAGAAAAAAGTGAATGGTTGAGTGCAGTATATAAGTGAGGTGTTTTTTTTTTAAGAAAATTAGCCCAAAATTTCAACCAAGTAACTTCTTCGAAATTAAGTTAGAGTGGGTACTTGTTTAGATTTACACAATCAAAAATGAATAAACTGTTTCAATAAATTTTACTTTGGAAATAATTAGCACAGAAATGGTGCTTGAAAAAATATATACAGATAAAGAATATCTAAAAATTTCAAAACATGAATTTTCACTGAATAAAAGAATGGTGCGATTTTTTTTAAAGTTTAAAAGTTGCATTGTCCTGTGTATGTTGAAATTATCAAAATACATATCTCATTGAGTAGAGGATGAGGTAGTAATAGTTCAATGAGTGAGAAACATCAAAAGATGTAATGATGGATATGTTGAAGTGATAATAAAACAACTATTGATGACAATATGAAGTACAATTATATCAAAAATCATAATGAAGCAAAGAATAGTGATGACAATGAATGATAATGAAGATGATGATGACAAATAATAATAATGATAAAACTCTACACTGCAGTAGCATCAAGAAGCATGATAGTAAGAAATAATGACAATGATGATGACGATGATTAATCATCAAAATAATGATAATGATGATGATGGTGATGAAATGATTGAAACAATGCAAAATTAAACCATTTGAAATCACAAAAACTATTCAATTGATTGAAACATGAAAAAATAATCTAAAGTGACTTGCTTCTTAAAAATAATTATACATTACATATATATTTCATCCACTTTTCTGCTGAATCGTCCACAATCCTACTGACTTTTTTATTGAAAGTATAAAATTCGGATGGCTCGTCTTCCTGAGCTCTGACAACATGAGACTCAACATCGTCCTGACTGATGCAATCTGGTGATGTCCACATCATGGAGTCCAAGGAGGGCTGGCAGGGGATCAGCACCTGGAAACATTGCAAGTAGAGTCAAGTAGAGTATATAAAGTTGGATTATTATATTATAAGTTGCTTTTATAACTTATACATTAATACATAAATTAATTATATGAATATAAAATATAGATAGGTTTATTTTATAAACATCATTATAGATTGATAAAGAAACAAGAACTGAATCAATTTAGAAAGTTACATGCCTGCAATACACATGTCGTTCATGCATGCATGGTTCATTCATAAATATGCAAATAGATTAATTAACATTAACATTAAAAGTTAAATCATAGGTTAAATCATCACAACCATATAATTCAATATAAAAATTTAATTGATATGATTAAAGATTAATATGATTAAATAAAAGGATTATTATAATTAAAAGAATTAATCATTAATGTAATCAAAAAAGATTATAAAACAAACAATAGAACAACTAACAACAAACAAAAAAACCAACAAACCATCCAACTGGACTCTGACACAATTTCTAAGAGATTGGAATGTTGTTGCTGAAGCGTTTTGTAAAAGACGTTGTCATACAGCTCTTCGTCATAATTCTCCATTTTTAATGATGACGGTGATTGTGATTATTATTATAAATTAATTTAATTTTAAATTTTTATCTGTTATGATTCTGAGTCAGAATGAATGAAGAAATTGAACGGTTGGCTGGTTATAGATTTTAGTTTAAAAACAAATTGATTAGCATAAATTAAATAATAATAAATTGATCTAAACAAATTTAACTAAATTAAATCCACAAACGAACATAATTAATTTCAATCATATTCCTTCGATAACAAATAAACAAACGTAAGTGAAGGTAGGATTGCAAATAGGTGCTTTAAAGGTTAAACTAATTATAAAATCCTAAAAAATAAATTCTGTAGCGTTAAACTAGCTGTCTTACTACATCCTGGTCGGTAGTATACAACTTATAATGAAATATATGTTAATATATACTGCCGTTTGCAAATTGCTTGATCATACAGGCGTTATAATAAACGAATCGCTATTTATGAAGAGTTCGTTATTTACAAGAACGCAAAAGCCCCAAATAAGAAATATAACGGTCAGTGAAATCGGCACAAGAGTATTTGAGTCAGGTCAGCAGGCAATAAACCCAAAATGACCAGCCTGGACAAAGATTCCAACCGAGCCGAAATAATATATATCAACACGATAAAGAATCTCTATGTAAAAGCCTATTGTTAGGCTAAATTAAATAAGTTTAAATATAACATATATACCTAAAACCAACCAACCACATATACCTAAAATTATACATGCTTAAGTCTCAATCTAAATTATTTCCTAAGTTTTATCAGATAAATTAATTGAACTTAAATGCCTTGGTTTACGATCATCTTCTTGTTCTCGCTTCTTCTTAACACGTGTTAAACACTTTTTGGCCAAATCTGCTTTTGCTTTTTCAGGCCCTTTTCTCTGGAACTCTCTACCTACTTCTCTGACTTCTCCATCACTTACGAAGTTCAGAGCGGATCTCAAGACCCATTTGTTTTCAAAATTCATTGAGGAGCGCTGTTGAACATCGCGGAAATAACGCTTTACAAACTAATTGATTGATTAAAGTTAAACTCAACTGGATTGGACGATTTTGCATCATTTTCTAACGACTGACCAGTGTTGAATACACATGCAGAAACTTTTCATGAGGAATTTTTAGAAGGAAGTTGAAAAGTATTTAATTTTTTTAAATATGAACAAAAACAAATGGCACGAAAATAAGCAAATTATTATTTGAAATGTCGAAATAATACTTAATGACTATTACGCCAAAGCAACTTGTAAAATGTTTAGAAAAGTTCAATAAACTGGTGTACGTACGTAGTAATGCTGACGATAATTTGAATGAAACAAAACTATCACGATATTAGGCATTTCATTCGAATAAGTAACATTAATTAGAACTAATCAATAGATTAATTAATTAATTCTTATTTGATTAAAAATTTTTTTATTTCAAAAATTATTAAGAAAGAATTGATA
>NW_008703893.1:125081-127581 GCF_000326865.2 Helobdella robusta
AAACTTGTACAATTTATCACTTATGAATAAAATACAGTTACTCAGTAACATCGAAAACAAAAAAACTATATTTTAATTGCTAGTATAACAAATGACAAAAGACATAAGTTAGAAAACATTATATGTACTAGCATAATTATATATTAATATTCTATTACCAATTTAGGTCAAATAGATAATCTGACTAAATTGAACTTGATAAAATAAAGTCAAGCAAAAAACTAAATGGCAGTGTGAGGAGCTACAAATAATAACTACTTTCTCGATCAGCCAGCTTGTTGGACTTGTCATTGGCATGGGCCACTTCAGCCAAGTAACGGAAGTAATCTCCTTTCATCTTCAGGTAGAAAACTTTGCTCTCTGGGTTGCCAGCCATAGGAATCAGATACTTATCTAACAGAGTCTGTTCAGTGTTCACAGTGTTTAGGTTTATTTTATCAAATCACGAAATATGTCAAGGATTACATTTAAAATTTTATATAGGCAGAAAAGTTTAATTAAACTTCTCAACTGAAAAACTGAAACTAAACTAAATGTCTAACATTCTAGCAACATCTGGTAGAGTAAATGGTGAACATTTCATAGAAAATCTTATCTTAATGAATGATTTCAAATTTTAAAATAAAAAATAGTTGAAAACAAAACATTACTAACAAGGACATCATTGCAGATGTCTCTCAGTTCAACTTCAATTTTTTCACGAAACTCTTTCGCCATGTTTTGCTTCTTCTCATTACCCTCAGTCTTCTGCTCTATACTGGAGATAACCCTCCATGATGATCTTCTGGCCCCAACGACATTTTTGTAGGCTACAGACAACAAATTTCTCTCTTCGTTTGTCAATTCTTCGCCTAATTCCGTAACTTTTTTCATACAGGAAGCCATGTCGTCGTAGCGTTCTGCCTGCTCTGAAAGTTTTGCGTTGTGAAGCAACTCATTCCTACTGTCGGTGGACATTTTGAAAAATGTTAGTGACACTAACTGGCCTCGATAGGAAAAAAATTCGCCAATTAATTGAGGAAACGCAGAAATTAACGAACAAGCGTGAAACCGTCGAGGTGCTCAGACTTAATAAATTATGTTACGAAGAGGAATGTGGTGCGTTTCACTGATTTAAAATTTTATAATTGCAAAGTATTTATACAATTATTTAACTTTAAATTTACATTTAAGCTTGCTAATGTTCAAAAACATAAATTTTATTAAAAAAGTAAATTTAAATTGATTTTATATCTTTGTGGTCGCACCCTCAAAAGATGAGTTGTAATATATTTAAAAGTTAATTTAATTGTCAATAAATATTAGAATGGTTTTCCGCTTCAAAGTTTACATTTAATGAAAACTCGTATTTTAATAATTTATTTTATTAATTATTATTATTAATTTCAAAAAACGGCAAGTGGTCAGTTGTTTCTTATTAGTTGATAAAAGGTTGGTCTATGCATGTTGTGTTGTGAGCTGTTTTTTAGCCATTATTTATTGTTTGGTTTGGTATTTTTAAAATTTTCCTGCCTACTGATTCTGTTTTTTTTTTAAATTAAAATTAAATAATAATGTTTTATCGTTAATGATTTGTAATTTTGCAGTATCAAATTTTTAAATCCTGATTTTAATGTTTATTTATAACTTATGATTATGATCAGATAATTTGTCATCACATCACATCAGATCACTCATTTTTTAGAGAAAGAATTGATTCATTATTGATTAGCATTGATAAATTGATTAGAAGATTAGATTAGATTCATTAGTTAGTACTATGAATAAGAGGTTTATAAGACTGTGATTGGAAAGATTAATTAGATTCTATAGTAACCTATCTATAACTATAATATAGGTCCTAAAAATTCGGCTTAGTTGGTGTTATTAATTTTATATAAATAAAGTAAGTTATTAAATAATAAGTAGCTAATTCTTGTAAATTAGTACAAAAGTCTAAAAAATTAAACATATTTTCATTGTAACATCTGTGTGTATTTTTCAAATGAATCATCCTTAAAATTTAAATTAATATTAATGATTCATTTTATTTAACAATCTCACTAATCACTACTAGAATGACAATAACTTTTAATATTTATTTCACTGCTTTATATCATTGAATTGATTCATTACAGTTTAAATAGAACTTCAATCTAACTTAGGTGTCTATCTATCCATAAAATAAAGCCAGCCAATACACCTCAAGATGAAATTGTTTGCAATTAACATCTTGTACAAAGGCACGAATGGTAAGGTGAAGAAGCTGACAGGCTCCAGTGAACTCTCCTCTTTTGGCTTTTTCCAGAGATCTAGGTCCAGTTTATTTCTCTACTGATTATCAATTTTTTACATTTTTGTAGTTTATGGTTAAACTTAATTTCAATTTATTTCAATTGATTATTCATTTTGCTATTCTAGTAGTTTGTAGTTACACTTTTTGTTTATAGTTTATTTTTCAATTATTTATCCTCGGTTTTTTATTTCTAGTACTTTATATTTACATAGTTAAACTTTTTAA
>NW_008703893.1:130081-160081 GCF_000326865.2 Helobdella robusta
GGTGGCCAAATCTGAAGGACTAACATACCAGTCGAAGGCTTTCTACAAAACTGTCAGTAGTAGTGCAGTTCTTTTTCTCTATTCATTTCAAAATATCACTCTTTATAAGTATCACTTTTCCTTATTCGTATTGATAGCTTATTCAAAATATGAATACTGAGACCACCTACATTAACAAACCAAGGGCTACACACACAAACACACACAAACACACACACACAAACGCACACGTACTTACACCAGCATGAAACACTTTAAAACGTGACTGTGTTCTTGTCTTCAAACCATGTCTAGATGACAGTTTAAGACGTAATTAATCAATTAAATAGATCCCTGTCTGAATCTTTCCGCAAGCATCTTCGTACTAAAATTTACAAAATTTGGTCACTATGTAATTTAAAAAGACTTATAAGCTTGATGTCATGTCTTTATTGAAATTATTAAATATTATTTTTTAATCATTTTCAATTTCAGGCCAAGAAAACTAATTCCTGCTGTGTATTATTATAATGAAGGCATCTATTATTATTATTTATTATCACTATTATGTGTTACTGTTATTTTTTATTCATTTATTTATTTATTATAATTATCTGTGTTTATTTTTATTTTTGCGAAAAAAATTTATTATTTGTTGATTTATCATTCAACTCTTGTAATAATTTCCAAACCGTACGAAGCCTGGATGCTGATGATCAGAGAGTAGGTACCGTGTAATCAAATTGTTTAATTTCATTGTGAATCGATTTTTCATCAAATAATACATTTATTACTTATAAAATTGATTAATTAATTGATCAATTAAATAATTACATTCATGCGTTGATTCATTTAATCTTGGGGTACTGACTGATCAACTGGATAATATTGATTTATTCCATAAATCACTCAAACATACTCTGACATGCGTGAATTTATTAAATTGTTTTAATTAATTAATTAATATATAATTAACACATTAATTGGGCAATATTATTTAATTGTTACAATTATTATTTATCATTTTGTCAGTTAATCAAATTCGTCGCATATTGCCTGTCTAATAAATTTATCATCTGTCGTTTGCTTTTTGTTAAATAAAATTTTTTGGCTTATCAATTTCACTGTGCTATCAATTATTACATTTACAGCATATTGTCTGTAAATATACTGGCCATATATACATACATACATAAAATAAAACACCATATATATACCACGTGTATCACATATATATGTGTATACACATGTGTATATATCTATCTATCTATCTATATGTGTGTGTAATATTAGAGTTCATCTACAAGTGTATATATAAATGGTATATAAACCCATGTGATGTATGCATGTCACACTTATTTTTAAGAAAAATTATGCAGGTTTAATATATAGATTACTTTACATATATGTGTATATATATGTATATATATATATATATTATATATATATGTCTATTTGTAATCATATATATGTACCTTAAGTGCACATGTTCTATTTATTACTGAATAAGCTTTTTTTTTTTCAAGATGTCACCTTCGCTTTGTTTATTGAAGGTAACAATTGAAGCATGTTAGCAGTTTTTTTTACATACAGACATGAAATGAATTCAATATGATATATGTGTGTGTGTACGTGTGTGTATTATTTGTATACAACTATACATTTATGTATGTATATATATATATATATGTGTGTGTGTGATTGAATATGCAGTTATAAAGTTGATTATTGCATAAAAACGATCCTGGTTGAGCTAATTCAATACGAATAATAATTCTTATGGCTGCTTTATAGCTTTATAACTGCATAATAACACATATACTTAGGAGATCTTCATAACATGATGGAATTTATTATTTTAAACACGGTTACTGCATTTTGAATATTTGAATATTTTCATCATAATATCAATTTAAATTGATCCTAATCTTTAAAAAAATCAGAGGTGGGTTAATTATTAAGGTTATTGAATGTTTCTATTGAGTATTTCATATGATTATCACACTCAGTGATGGGTGTATACTCTGGCATTACTTAGTTTCTGGTGAGGCTTATCAAAAAATTCCCGACTCAGGCAAAAATTTCCGACTCCGATACTTTGGTATCTGGTTAGTCATGATTATATACGCTAAAGATACATTATTACTGATTATTATTATTTTTATAGCGCTCTTGTTACATCCTCACGATAATACACTACAGTTTATATCATACAAAATAATATAACGATAACAATACAGCATGACGTTTAACACAGGCACGATGTTAGTTAATAAATTTTCTTATTGGCTGGTTAACATCAGGCAAGCGTTACATTTTAGACTTTCTCGTCATGAAGTTGACGATGGCCTCCATGCACTCCTCGGACTGCCACCTCTTGACCAACACGTCACATTCAATCTCATTCACTTGGTGAAGCCTCTCCTTAATGGCATTCCTCACTAGAAATTTTGCGTCTCTCAACGTCTGCGTGGGCATAATTATAAGTTATAACATAATAACGACTATAATGTAAGTAAGGTATTCTATCTGTAAAAAATACAAGTTTTAATAAATTCAAGGTTGATATGAATGTACAAATATGTAAACACAAGGACCGATAAATTTACTACTAAAGCAAAAATATATCAATGACTAAGAATTGATAAAGCCAAACGTAACATTTGAGAGCATGTTAACCCTTCATGAAACCATTCAACTGGTAGGTAGGTAACGTGACAATATAATTTAGCAAAACATAGCGTATTACTAAAGCATAACCATTATTAATTAATATATGCCTACATAATTATGACAAGCGACGTAATTGATGCATCCAAATCATGCAAAAAATTTGCACACGTGCACTCGAAGACACAGGCACACACAAATTTAAATCTCACTACAGACGCACTCGTACTAATCTTGTTACCATCCAGTACACAAGTGCTCAAAAACGCACGATTGTTGTACAACCTACCTGTGGATAGAGGTTTGATATTTCTTCGACCTTCTTCCAAACGTCAGCCTCGAATGTCTCGCTGGGGTACACCTCAGTCACCAACCCATCTCTCCGCGCATCTTCTGCTGATAACTTCTTGTTGAACATCAGTATGTCGTTGGCCTTGTAACGGTGGTTACATAGTGAAGAGAAAAATAAATTTGGTTGTGACTGGTTTCTAAAGTTAGCAAAATGATTAATGAAACTGTTTTAATGAAACGATTTTCATACCCTGGCAGCTCCCATGAGACGAGGAAATGTATAAGAACTGCATCCTTCGGGCGTCTGACCAAGGAGGGAGAAGGGAGAGTGGAATGTGGCCTTCGTTTGTGATGATATGAATGTTTCAATGAAAGAAATTGCTTGGAGATTTAATGACCAGACCATGAAATCGCTTTTAAATAACCATGAGCAATGAATTGCTGATAAAAAAAAAATTAATGAAAAACTCGAAACTATACATCTTTGGTGCAGTAGACCCCATCAAAGAGCGCCAGGACAGACACCCATATGCCGACCACGTGACCATTGACCAGACACAACAGTGGTTTGGGAAAGTCAATGAAGCCATCAACAAACTTTCTGTAATGATTATTTTTAAGTTCAGTTGGAGGTTTGTGAGAAATGTTTGAATAGCAAAATCGAAAATTTTTTCATTCCACTACAACAAATTAAAAAAAACGTAAAATTAATAGGGACTTGAGTAGTTGGCCACTCTGCTGAGCAAATGTGCTTATGTCTGTTGAACCAATTTTGCTGAAATTTGAAAGATCATTACCACTGCTGAAATATTTACCTGATCCTGAAATAAAAAAAGAACCATTAAATTTATAAACACAAAAATAATGAAGTTTGATTCTCTTTTGCTTGCAATATTCTAATTTGAAAACTTTTTATTGGCATGTTTTGGAATCAACTCATTGAAATGAGTATTTATCAAGCTTACTTTGAAACAAATCTCAATTTCCAAGTAACTAAGATAACAGCATAGAGATCACAATCAAAAAAATTAAGATTCAAATATTATATTTTATTTTTATAATTTCATTATTTTTATAATAATAATTATTATTATTGTAATCTAAATTTTATAATAGTTGTTCCAGTTTGAATGAATCAATGTCAAATTAAATTATATTGCACTTTTGTAAATTTTTAAACCTCTATGTTTACACTATGAAAACTATAGAAATATGATAGTTATAGAACAACAATAAAACTAAGCAAAGATTTAAGCAGAAAGTAAACAACAAGCAACAGTTCAGTTGAATGACAATACTGACTTCAATCTTAAAAAGTAATAAAGTAGCAACAGTAATGAAACAAAAACAGTCCTACCAGTTATAACAGCAATTGTGGTATCGTTGGATGCAGCCTCCTTTAAAGCATTAGTCACTGACTCGTACATCTTCATTTGTGTTGATGATAAAACATTAAGAATGCATTATCAAATATTATATAATTATATATAAAATCAATTATATAATATATAAATAATATTAATACATTATAAAACATAAATAGAAATAAAAAATATTTGAAACCATTTTTTCTGAATCACTTTTTTGTTGAATTATTTACCAGAGCTTAAAAAATGTGTTGCATATTAAATGAAAGATAAAATTTTGTACACAACAAAGCTAAAAATAATATAAAAATACTAATCAGAAACATAAAGTAGATGACAAATTAATTAAATTTGAATAACAAGGTAACGAAAGCTCACCTCAAAAGTCATGGCATTCATCTTGGTTGGTCGATTCAGTAGAATTTTATGAATTTTGCCAGCAACCTTAGAAATAACATATTGAGTTGACATCTTTTTCAGCTTGTTGGTTGGGCCTTAGTCTTAGTGGAGCTACGGCTGTCTTTGCACTTACTGGCTTACAATTGCTTGACTTTTTGTTTTCTTCACTTTTAACTATAACAAATGTAAATTAGCATAATATTCCAATAAATTATTAATGATTAGATTCTAATCTAATTCTAATGCTAATTTCTATCTAATGACCACTGATTCAAAAAACGAGAAAATGACATTTCACACTAAATGACATTTTACAAAAAAACATTAATCTTTTTAATAAAATTAAAATCTTTGTTTCTAAATTATTATCACCGATGAAAATATAAGCACAATGTTAATAAACTTAATTTTAAACCGTCAACTTGCCTCTCGAAGTCTTTATCAAGGTTCACCAACTATGCACATGCGTCTACTCAACTCAAACAGTATCAAAAGTTAGCAGCATTTTATAACGACAAAACATATTTTATGTAATATTACACCATTATATATTATGTTCATATATATACATATATATATATATATATATATATATATATATATATATATATATATAAGATGAAATACCTATAATATATATTGTGATTATTTATTTAGTTAGTATAGAAATCGTTTGCTAAAAATTTGCACAAGTAATTTTGGTTCAGCACTATTTGATGAATATTAACACACAACGCATATTTTTAAACGGCTGATTATTTCAAACATGTTATTAAGTATAAATGAAAAAACAAAAAAATATTTAGTATTAATTCAGTTGAAATATCCAGATTTAATAAATTGATGCAAAATTTCGTAAATAGTACAATATTGATCGAAATAATCAATTGAGTGAGCACGCTGGGAGCGTAACTTGTTGACGATGTTTGGAATATCCACCACACCACGCCTCGCCAGATGGTTTGTGGCTTCTACTGTCGCCAGGAAAAGACTGCACTTCTGACTGCCATCATCACATACAACTGCCACCGGACTTTTGTTCGTTTTAAATATAATTTTTAATGTCATTATAAAACTTGAAAAACTTTCAAAATTTCCTGGCAACAATTCAGGAGTCCAAGATGAGTAAGACCATTGTTCAACTGTTTGAGCAAGTTGAACATTCCCTTTTTGAAGCTTAAAGATATGTTGAAACGACAAAGGACTCGTTTGTACGACAGACAACAGTTTGACGTTCATAGAATTATACTTCACTTCTTTTTTTAAATTTTTGGGCCAGTATTTGAAAAAAAAGGTCTCTTCAAAATTTCCCAGTAAAATTAAAATTGAAATTTTGTTAACCCAAATCATCGTCCAAAAATCTTCAACAGTGTTGGGAAGAGGGCACTGTGCCGTGATAAATTTGTTGAAGTGATACAAGGTGGATATGAAACTGGCGTTTATGTAATCACTTTGAGAGCAACAAGCCGGTGGTAGAACAACTCTATTCTGATCAAATGGAAAATAATTTTTGTACCTGTTTTTTGAAAGATTTTCCGGTAACGACGCAATCAAACATTCTGGTTGTGGATTTGGTTTTTGCAACGAATAAAATTCTTCTTCCAGTGTTTTGAAGTTTTTCCTGTCGTGGAGTAAGTCGCACATGTATGTCGATGATTGATGGAAAGTATTATTTTCATTTGAATTTATGAGTTTAAATGGGACATTCATCTTCCATCTGATTAGCAGAAAGGAAGTTAGCGCAACAATAATAAGAACAGCAACGATGACAGGAACGATGAACATGAAATGAACATTAAGATCGGCAACAGCTTCTTTATAGGTGGATGCATAATGCTGTATATCAACTATTTTTGAAAAATAAATGTCGATTGCACCATCAATAAATATTATGTGACCAATCCACAAATGATATTCAAATCTTGTTTCATTTAGCAGCAACTTGTTTAAGGTTATAGCTTTATAATTATTCATCAGGTCTGATCTGTCAATTGTGTAAAAGCCGATCCGTCGATAATCTGCGATGTGATCGTTGATGTAGAAGACTCCTGGGTTCATGTGGCAGAGTTTCAAATCTGCTGTAAATACATTGTGAAAAAAGTGTTCACTTGTAACATTTTGATCTTTTTCAAATACGCCTAGCACAAAAATCTTAAAGTGGTCTTCGTGCGATGATTTTTGAATTTCGGTTGAATCTCTCGTCGAAACATTAAACGTTATGTGGGACGCGTTTTTATTGACAATCTGAACTACGTGGGAGAAACTTTGTTTAACCGTTAAAAGAGGAAAAGCCCGTGTACAAAAATGTTCACTATAATTCCAATTAGTCGATCCCAGCCAGGCAAACACAAAGTAACAACTCGACGGCGCCAAATACGTGAAATTAATACTTGAATGGTCGTACTGGTAGCGTAGGTTCTTATCGTCGAGACAGAGGTTGATGTATTTCTTACATATCTTCAGCTGAAATATTTAACAAAATATAGAAAGACAAACATTTATTTAATGTCCAGCTGATAAAAGTGAAAGCAATTCAGTAAAATGAAAAGATTTACATTGTATTTCCTGAATGGCTTACTGTCAACCACTATTTGTGGTTGCCAGGTGAAGTTGACGGACGCAAAATTTCTTGCTGCCATTAACAAATGTGGTAAGTGCAACGATGATTCTTGGAATGTGTTTTCGCAGCAGTACTGGCTCAGCTCACCAAATTCGACATAAATTTTAAAACCTTCAAAATTAAAATATCTAAATTTTTTCTTATTTTTGTCAAGATATTTGAAACATTCATCGAAGAAAATGATTTTATGAATTATTTCATATAAATTATGATTTTATGAATTATGTCTTATGAATTTTCAAATTTTACAAGGATTAAATCAAAACTAACTTTTTATTTTTCCATTGCATGAAAAAATCAGGAAAATTGCCATGCAGTGACTTAGATACATTATCCAGAATATCTGCTACCAAGCAATCGCAAAACGCGTGTTCTTTTAAAGTTTAAACAAAACAAACGCTTGAATTTGAAAACAACAGATAATAAAATAAAAGTTTAAAGTTCTCAATAGTTGAAAAATAAAACAAAATTAAAAATGAATACTTATTAAGCGTTTGTCTGTGTTGTTAACTAACTACTCAGATAAGGAACTTTTGTTAAAAATGTGTGCTAAATCTGCCATTTATACATCTCATCAGCTGTTTCACTGAAAAGTGTTTAAAAGTGAATCTTTTTATTTATTGCCATGGCAACAGTTTTGTTTACACCATTATATATTATGTTCATATATATATACATATATATATGTATATATATATATATATATATATATATATATATATATATATATCGTCATGTTTATACCATATATGTTTCTTTTTATACCTTATTTATATCTAAAGTGTTTGTGTGTTTAAGTCGTTGTGAATGAGTGCATATTTATTTTTTGATTTTGGTGCTGTAATTTATTTTTCTATTTATTAACGAAATGAATGAGTTTAGCTTTCAAGATCTTGTTAATTACTCTGTTGAGATTTTACAGCATTACGAAAAAGATGATGTTGACAGCAAGGACCTCGAGGAGATACTCCACTTCACAAGCGTAAGTCAAGCAACTTGTCTCCATGTTTCAGTTCAAATAAATATAAAAAATATTTAAAATGTTAAGATTATTTAAATCATTTTTTACTCTTATTGTGATCACTAACTTTACTTAAATTCACATATTTTACTTTGTTTTTGTTCGTGTATGCCTCACACACACACGCACACAACACGCACGCACATGAAAACGTAAATGAAAATGAAAACCTAGAAGCATTAGTTAAACTTGTAGACACGAGAATCAAAAGAAGTATTAACAGTGAAATACAATGCTATGGGATTGCTGATTCAGTGATTCAATCTTTTGTTGTTTGCATAAATAGCACTAATGAGTAAATGACGTCGGTATAAAATGATTTCCTTGATTGGCTGCAGACGTTTGAAGACAAAGCGAGAACATTTTTGTTCGAATTGGTCATCGGTTGCATGGAACATTCCAACATTTTAAACGTCATTCTTGATGGATTTTATGATGAAGAAATCACCGCCCTACCATCTGACAGACTAACTTTCAAAAGTTATTTCAATTAATCAAATTTATTTAAAATGTATGATGTTTAATAATTGATTAAATTTTATTATTATATAATATATCTTTCATGTTCTCTAAATCATAATTTTGTCATTGAAAACAGTTTTTGCATATCTACTACTGCTGAGACATGATGAGATTAACCATCATTTGCTGTCCGATTTCATTTTGATGTCTACCAAGCCTGCTAAAATTATTAAGGTTTGTATGAAAATTTTCCAAAAATAACTTTTCCTCGAAGATTATTAGTATAGAAATTGAAGTATAGCACATGGTCATTGAGCTGGAGGAGTTTTTTCATATTTTTCTAGTTTGGAGATCATATAGATCTCACTCAAAAAATCAATTTTCATATGCTATTTAGAAGTTTCCCATAGAAATTTTTATGTCAACGCTGTTTTGGCTTCTAGTAAAGCTAGAATTGGAAAAATTGGAAAGTAAAACAGAAAAAATCCGATTAGACAATTTGGTCGATAAATTTTTTATTTATTGTTAGAAATATTTGAAAATGGTCCTACCGTACTTTTTCCACTGTAAGCTTTACCTACAACTAGGAACGGCATTGACGTTAAACGTTTATTATAAGTTACATGGGTGAAATTATATTGAATGACGCAAATATTTATGTACTATAGTTCAATTCATACGCCAACATTCTATGGTCAGATGTCTAAAATCATTTATTTGAAGTAAATTTCATTTTGTTCATAGTTTTTGAAGTTTTTTCTCAATGAGAAATCACTGAGTGGTTGGATAGTTGAAGGGTGGTACGAACGTGTAGAGGATGACGATTGGGTCGATGATGTCCTGTTGTATCCACTGCTCAAGTATCATTCATTCATTTTTATACACTTAATTTTAACAATAAATGTTTAAAATCAATTCTTGTGACTTTCTTGCATATGTAATCATGTTTAATAGATTATACTTTTTTCGATACGGTTTCAGTAAATGTTTTCAATGATTTGCTTATAGATATTTGTTGGAATATGTTCAAATGTGTAACATTCTCGAGGAGCTCTGCTCGTCGCAGAGGAAATTGAAGTCTGCTAAAAGTACATCACACATAATTTATTCTTTTATTCATTTTATGATTCGCACATTCGGTTTTAGATTCAGTATTTACGAGTTTTTGTTTTTGAATTTATTTGGTGACTGTTTTGTTAAGTAGCTTTACTTTTTTTGAATTCTCAACTCAATCATTCAAAATTGAAGAGAAACTGTCCAGTCACTTCTGTCTCGATGACGTCATCATTTCATCAAAAATGGTAAATTTTATACGCTCACATAATTATTAATTTAGATAATTCATGAATAGAACAAATCATAAACACACAAACACACACATACAAATAAAACAAATAAAAATAAATAAACACACACACCACACAAACACACGCACGCACGCACGCACACACACACACACACACAACACAGATTGATAACACGAACTCAGCTGGAACACAGTCCAACTCCGAAGAACTGCAGAAGATAAACAGATGGCGGGCATTATTTGTGAGACCACAATTTTATTATTATTATTTTATTTAATTGTTTGTCGTTTTTTTGTTTTTTTTAATTAAATTTTTATTTACTTGTCGATAGCAATGCTATTTTTCAGTGTGATATGTCGTATAATATATTGCATTAGCCTATTGAAAACAATTACAAACAGTTGACAATGACACTCAGTATTATATTGATACATTTGCATTCTGTTCAGTAACGTACTGCATTTACTACACCTAGCGACGTGCAATGAACTACGTAACGTATTAAATGATAATTTTCACATTCAACAGAACGAGAAAGTGAAATCATTAAACTGTGCCTTACGCTCTGACATTTCAAACCAAAACAACAAAAACAGCAACAACCAAAATACTAATAATAATAACAACAACAATAACAACATTAACGATAATAATATCAACGAAAACGACGAAAATGTTAACAGTAATTTCAATTTCGTCATTAGGAACAAAATGCCGGCAAGTTGTCATGTCACCTATGTCACGTGATGAGGGCAGATTAAATAAATTATATTTCGTTAAAATTTTAATTGCATAATATATAACAGTCTGACAGAATGACAGAACAGATGAATAATACTAAAGACAGGCGCGATAGTGTAATGGTTAAGCTGCCTGGCATTATTGTCGCAGTGACCGGGTTTGAATGCCAAGAGATCTTCACCTATTACATGCATTCAATGCGTGTGATGCACTGTTTCACGTGCAATGTGGGATTGTAAATACTATGGAAAATACTAAAGAGGGAATTGTGAAATTTTTTTCAATATTTAATAAAATAATATAATATTAAAATAATAATATAATATAATAATAAAATAATAATATAATAAAAACCCTGAATAACAATTATTTAACTTTCATCAGGCGAAACCGATCAGAATGACGACGACAGCTATTTTGAGGGAAGGTCATCTTTACAAAAAGAAGGAATCGGAGAAGATAAAGAAGTTCATTTCAACTTTTAATTACTTTAATTATGTTTCAACTTTTAATTTAATTACTAATAATTAATAAGTTTCAACTTACTATAGTTATTAATATAAATAGTTATAAATAATTTATCATTTTTTTAAAAAAAATCAATCAATCAATCAATCTATCTTCGTTTTGCGTCCAGAGACCCGGTTTCCCGAGGTAAGACGTTGTTCTCTTTGCCATCAACTTTTTGTGCCAAATTAGACGATCTCTAATATAATATTATTTCTGCACCATATAACAACACCGGACGTGTAACAGATTTATAAAGTCTTGATCGTAATGGTAGTAATGAACTTCTTCATCTTCTCAGATTTAAAAAAAGAAATGATAAATTGATAGTTGTGTGTAAATAACTATTAATTGTACGTAAGACCTGTTTCGCATTATTTTTATAGAATAGTTTTAGTTTCTGAAACGTTAAAACGCTGACGAACAACTGCAATAGTCTCTTCCTAGACTACTCAAAAATATTAACGTCACATACGTAGCACATGTGAATATGCACACTTGAATCAACGCATCCCATTTCTTTTCAGCCTACATTCCATTTACATTACATCTACATTCCACTACATTTCAGCATGTATTAACAATCAGCCTCTGCAGCGGCTGATCAAACGTTTTAACTATATTACACAATCTCGCCGTTAACCATATCAGTAGTAAAACGCATAAGCAATTGTTTTTTTTTTTGTTTTACATGCACTTTTAAAATTTATCACGGAATTTGTTACAAATAAACTTTATAAATATAAAAAATTATTTTCCGATTCAAGCTTGAATCATTTAGAAACGGGTGGAAGAGACTTGTGTGATTTCAACCAATGGCAGCAGAGGATTCAAGAAGAGGAAGAGCAAAAAAGGTACGAAATGACGGAACTGCTACGACTGGCTGGCAAGTTGAGCCAGGAGCAATCATTGGCCGCTAGGAAGAAGGCAGTTGAAGATAACAAGCAGAAAGTTGAGGAGATGAGAAGAGAGGTTATGCGTAGTTCTTGTAGTACGTACTTTGTGTTGTACTTGTTGTTATTATTACATATTTAATTGTTATAATAAATTAGAAGTTCTTTTATTGTTAGTATTCGAAGTCACAGAACTTAAAACACAAACTCCTGAACTTCGCTCGACTGATATGTCATTTTTATAAAATTGTAACATTTTACTTTATTTTATTTCTTAAATTTTCTGCCCACTTTCAATAGCTTTCTACAATAAATAACAAATTCTTGAATCAAGCCATTACAAGTCATCGCAGGAAAAACTTGTTGCAGAAGCTTTGTTCAGATTTATGATTTAGAGGTGGCATCTATTTAGAGGATGATGCCGAATGAACGACAAAATTATTAAAAATATTCCAAATGGATGAAAATTATATTTTTTTTTTTTGCTACATTCGACAATTTTACTTCACAACATTTTTAGGCAGCTCTTCTCATGCAAGAATTTATGGTGAGAAAGTTGAAAGAAGAGGAAAAGATGAGGTTACTGTTTGTTTCGCTGGTTGTTTCATTTGTTACCTTATTGGTCGCCTCTGTATAAACATTTGTTGAATTCGTTTGCAAATCATTAGAAAGATTTATTTGACAATTCCTGTGACATTTACTGTGCCATAAAACCACAAATTGTTCACATCTGAATAATTTAAAATTTCCACTATAAAGAAAAAAGGTCGGAAAGGTAAAGTCGATAATGTTTGATTCGAAGGAAGCTCGCCTGAAGATGGTGAAGCTGAAAGCGAAGATGGTGCAGTCAGTGCAAGAAGAAATGAAGGAACTGATGAGGGCTGCCCTTGAAGAGATAAGAAATTTATTTATTTATTTAATATTATTAACCCATTCGTTTATTTTTCTACTCATCCATTGGCATCCTTCATTCACTTTTTATTTAGAATATTGTTTTTAATATTTTGTTCACTCGTTTTCGTCTAAATCTTCCATCATTCATTCATCCATCCAGCTACTACTTACAGTTTTTTTCGAAACGTTTCATTCATTCTTTGATTTTTAATTTAAATTTTCATATCTCAACCCACATTCATTTTTATTATTATTTCCTTTATTTTTAAACCTGCTTGAGTTTAAACATTTATCACTGATGTGTGTGTGTATGTATGTGTGTGTTGTGTGTGTGTGTGTGTGTGGGCAGGTACACACGCACAAACATGCAACTCACACATGTAAATTTAAATTCAATTGATAATTGACGGAGCGCAAAAAATGAAAGAATGATTTTTTTATGAGTGGCTGTTAGATGGAATCCAAGGAAATCAAACCTCATTTGACGAAAGCACTCAGCGCCATAAAATTTTATTCTTCATTATAAACATTTCGTACATCCTTCTTTATTCAGAGGCTCTATCATCGTCTGACACTATCATCCCAATCATCATCATCATCATCATCTGGCAATCATCATCATCATCTGGCAATCATCATCATCATCTGGCAATCATCATCATCATCATCTGGCAATCATCATCATCATCATTATCATCTGGCACTCATTGCAACCATCATCATCATCCCAGCCGTCATAGTTGTCATCAGCATTTTGATCGTCAACAACGTTGTAAATGCCGTCCATATTGATATTATTATTATACATACATTTACATATCTGCATATTAGTGTTGGTGTTTTTGTTATTATTACTGTCGTTGCTGTTATTGTTGCTGTATATGTTATTAACATTGTTTTTAATATCACTATTGCAAAAAAATTTTCCCATAAATTTTAAAGTTATTATTATCATATTTCTAACCCCTCTAACTAACAACAATCTTCGTCATTTTATTTTCATCATAGTCATCGTCTTCATTGTCACCATATATATTCACATAGCAACAGATGATCCCTTTCTTATTTAAATTTTCCCTTCTTATAAGCGGAAGAGGAAATGAAACAGAGATTGGAGTTGATACGCAAGATACGTGAACTTGAAAGCAACAGGGCAAGTAGGGTCAAGGACGTCGACCTCTACGAGACGTCTGGCTGCGGTCTGCACACGGAAATGTCCATTATGGAGGTTTCGCTTTTGTTTTTGCATACAACCTAATGTTGATTTTCCTACATGGAATTGTATTCTGCAATTGTGAAAGTAATTATAACAAGTGGGTATGAGTACGTGTGCGGAGACATATTCAAATGTGTATGGAATATTTGTGTAAACATACTTTAAACAATGTGTTGGATCAGTTGCGCGAAAGGTTGAAGATGATGCAGGAAGAACAAAGAAGATGGCTGCAGACGAAAAGGATGGAGATAAACAACAACAAACAAAACAAAGAACTATCAATCCAACAGACCATAGAACAAATAGCCGAGCATAGAAATGAAATTGCAAGGATGGCTCAATTGAAGTTTTTATTTACTTCAGTCGTTCTTTTTGATTGATTCAATACGCAAACATTCACTGAAATATAATACATACGTTAAAACACACACATGCACACATTTTAACACAGGTCAGAAACGAAAAAACGATCATCAACAAATCTCCCGCGCAAAACGGAAGCTATACTAGAAATGGAACGAAAGATCGAAGAAATGAAGATAAAGAGAATGAATGAAAGCATGGCCTCTTACGTCAGCAACGTAGCCACAAACGACGTCACCATCGTTCCGATGAAGGCGACCAACATGAGGCTGAAGCTGCTAGATATGTAAAGTTTGAAGATGGTGACGACGATGATGGTGAT
Organism: Helobdella robusta; assembly: GCF_000326865.2. Lineage (NCBI taxonomy): Eukaryota > Metazoa > Annelida > Clitellata > Rhynchobdellida > Glossiphoniidae > Helobdella > Helobdella robusta. Next base: position 145,134 of record NW_008703893.1, read on the forward strand.
GCCTATGTTGATGATAATGATGGCGTGATGGTGATCCGATGAGGTTGATGATTCTAGTAGCGATGAAGATGACGATTATGATGAGAATGTGGATAGTTTGATGATGTTGTCAACAAGGACAATGTCCACAATATAACTTGCATTAATAATGATTAAATAGAATGAGCTGACAAAAATTGTGCTGAAGAGTAATTAATGGGCTTGCAAAAATTTGATTTTTATAATTTTTATTAAAATTATTTCCAATACAAAAAGTAAATAGCGATATAATCTAGCTTGCCTGATTCAATTTATACTGTTTGTCTGAGCATATTTTCAAATATAGAAAAAATGAATACCTGACGCCCTCCTACTAACACATTATCATTCTTACATATCTTGCAATTTGCCTGAACATATTCTTAAATCTGGAAAACGGTAATTTTTAAGGGAACAATAATTCTAGGTTCTACATTCAAGTAGGTTCAATCATCGAAACTTTTCCCGAATTCCTTCTTGACTTTATTCCCTCGCGCCCACCACATATACCCCGCGCCCACTCCTCACTTGTTGAATTAAACAATCATTTTTATCTAAATAACAATCATACATAATCTGCAATTTGCCGGAACATACTTTCAAATTTGGAAAGCGATAATTTTTGTTAAAGGAGGAAACAATCATTTTCGTCTCCATATTCAAGTAGATTCCACAATGTATCTTTGAAACTTATCTCGAATTCCTTCCCGGTTAATAATTGCTTTATCTTTTTTTCAATTTTTTAATATATTCACAAATTATAGTAGCGATAAACTTTCAAATTTTTACGTTATCTTGGCTACCCAAATCGCCAATCTTAAATTTTGCTAAATGGTCATTGGTTATAGTTAAAAAGAATGAATTACCTGAAGCCTGCCTACTAACCCGCCATCAATTACACAAAACCTGCAATTTGCCGGAACATATTTTCAAATTTGGAATTTGATAATTTTTATTGAGGGGGAACAATAATTTTTGTCTGCACATTCAAGTAGATTCCACATTGCATCCGTGAAACCCATGTCGATTTCTTGGTTAATAATTGCTTTATCCACTCAAACAAATTTTTCAATATATTCACAAATTATAGTAGATTATTGTTATTGTTTTACAAGATACAAGATTATTGTTTTACATAGCCTCATATTTATACACGTGTGTAGGCATGTTTATTTGTAAACATAAACACGTGACGTCATATTCGAGTTGACGCATTCTAAATTAGGTGTTTTTATTAAAAAAAAAATTTATTAATTATTCAATTTCCAAAATTAATTTATACCTTTTATTGATATCAGTTTAAGACGGATTAATTATTATAATTATTTTTTTTACAAATATAGCTTATAAAAGTAAAAAAATTATTGTGAGTGAATGAATGAACTAATGAATGAATGACTTAATTAATTGATGAAATGAATGAATAAATCATGAATGGATAAATTAAAAATTGAATTATTTATTTAATTGGTTAATTTCTTTCAGGCCTAGGGTTATTAAAACTATTAAAACTCAAAATGTATGCATGAAACATTGGAAAACTTATTTTTTGTGTTGATACGTACATAATATTTGTAACATCAGCCAAGCAGCAAAGGCCAATAACAAATTCATTATAACGAACGTTTCATTACGACACAATGACAATCACTGAACCACACACAGGAATTGAAATATAGCACTTGACCTTAACGCTGACCTTAAAGGGATCGCGTCATTATATTTCATTTATTGGTACCCATCTCTCAATCTCATTCAATTTTTAGGATATCCCAAAATCAATTGAAATGAGTATATGACGTCACTGGTCTTTTTACTTCCGTTAAAATTTAAATAAGGAAAAAACAACAGGGTGTCAAGATATTAATATCAAAAGAACCAAAATTGCGGATGATGACTTTATAATAAAATTGCGGTAAATAAATAATAATAATTTGTTAAAATATTAAGCTTTAAACTTTTCGTTAAATGGTGTTTAAAAATTATATAAATATTCACTTCACTCATAAAGAAATATATATCTAGTATGATATATGTGTGTGTTTGTGTGTGTGTGTTTGTGTGTGTCTATACATATGAGAGATGAGGTATTTTTCATTGAAAGGGATTTAAGGCATTTCCTAGTGCATAGAACATGCATGCATAGAGACGCACACACACACACACACAAACACACACACATACTACATACATACATACACACATACATGAATACATACACACACAAACACACGTAAGCTTCTTAGCACAATTTAATACGTCAATCTAGCAGGAGACTTTAAATCTTTTGTGGATTCCCCTTAAGAACCTTACATCAGGTTACATCAAATTACATGAAAATTTACGATAAAAATTTGTTTTACATGGGATTATTTACCCCACTTGACATCAAATTACATGTAAATGTGTAGCATTGTACTGTATCACAAGTCATCGCATCATATTTTACTATATTACACCAATTTTAATACTTAAAGTTACAATAAGTTACATATGGTTTACCCCATATATACATACATTTCACATCACAAGTCATCGCATCATATTTTACTATATTACACCAATTTTAATACTTAAAGTTACAATAAGTTACATATGGTTTACCCCATATATACATACATTTCACATTATCACATATAACATTAAGGCCTATTACGTTACGTTATATCCCATCAGATCACATCCTATGACATTACATTAAATCGCATCACAGCGTAAGTTGGCACGTCCTTATGCATCTTACAAGTTATTACATTTCACAATTCTAGGATTTGGAATGAAATAACCGACTGGCAACGGCATCAGTCTCGAGTTTCTTATCGACCATGCTATTTATTTTAGGCAAGAAGAAATCGATACTCGAATAGCCTATACTTTTGGACGTCAAGACGGTATATAATTTTTGTTGTGATTATTTCAATTCTCAAAGTATAGCGCGTTCTCTTAAATGCGTGGGGTAGTTTGACATTTAAAATTAAGTTTTTCACAGTTACCTGCATCTTTGCTCACAGAAATTTGTTTTTCAACTCTGCCCTTCACATGTTGAAACGTTGTTGTTCCTTTAAATGGTTTAAAAAAAACATCAAAAAAACTGTTCAATTCGTCAATTTTTAAATTTTTTCAACTTTTACAAGGTAGCTGACTTATAAAATAAAAATAAAACATCAGCACTGCCCTTTTTGCTGATTCTATTTTATTTGTTGGCAATGAATTTATGAAGGACTTGACAAGAAAGAATGTTTTTATTTTGAAAAATTTAGGAGCATTCACTTCTTTGTTGACCATGAGCCATTATACCATAACATCATTCTATATAACAGTAAACTATAACATCAATTTTACGAAGCACTAAATCATAACATCTTTTTTACGTAAATACGTACATTATATATGACATCATATCAGATTACCGTCTTTCTAAAACATCAGTATAACATCACTTTGATGTTATATCACCTTATAACATAACATCAATGTCATTTAACATCACATAACATAACATTAATGTCATTTAACATTACAAAACACAACCTTAATGCTATATAACACTAAAGAACATCACATTAATGACATTTAGCATCACATATCCTCACATTAATGTCATATGACATCACATAACATGGAATGGACGATGACGTCATTATATTTCAATTCATCGCCACCAGTAAGAGTAAGGGAGAGAAGATTGAATGACGACGACGATGACTACAATATAATGATGATGATCAGAGGATGATGATCAGATGATGATGATCAGAGGATGATGATCAGATGATGATGATGATCAGAGGATGATGATCAGATGATGATGATCAGAGGATGATGATCAGATGATGATGATGATCAGAGGATGATGATCAGATGATGATGATCAGAAGATGATGATCAGATGATGATGATCAGAGGATGATGATCAGATGATGATGATCAGAGGATGATGATCAGATGATGATGATCAGAGGATGATGATCAGATGATGATGATCAGAGGATGATGATCAGATGATGATGATCAGAGGATGATGATCAGATGATGATGATCAGATGATGATGATCAGAGGATGATGATCAGAGGATGATGATCAGATGATGACATTCTTGCCATCATCATCATTATAATCAGATGATGGTAACAATATGTCGTCGTTAATGATGACGACGGTGATGATAATAATGATGGTGATGACCACGATGCTTACAATAATGATGACCATATGATGATGCCGATGACCATATGATCATCAGACAACGATGATGATGATGATCTCGGTAATAAAGATAATGATGACAATATATGATGAGAAAATGATGTGATGATGATGATGCTGGAGCGTTGATGATAATGATGATGGTGATGATAATTATGATGATGACGATGATGATGGCTTTCTTTCATGTGACAGGCATGTTCCTTCAGTTTAAAACAGAAGAATTTATTAGCATGGACAGCCGAACGGCTTGAACAATTGTTGAGAAACATGAAAACAAACATGGTCGTAAGCTGATGCTTTCAAATATGTGTGTGTGTTCGTGCGTTTTTGTGTCTGTTTGTGTTTGTTTGTGTGTGTGCCTGCGTGTATGTGTGTGTGTGTGTGTACTTATTATACATACACGTATGCATCAGCAGTGCAACAAAGTGCAACAAAGTACACAAATATGTGTACATTTGTATATCTAATAAACCAACATACAAACGTTTTTATTTAAACTGGTTAGGAGTGACTAAAATAACGACGAACAAAACATAGAAATGATGCAGCAGAAGATGTCTGTCAGTCATTCTTCTCGCTGTGCAATCCAGCATAATCACTGAAAAGTACACTTGCAATTAGGCAAACATTCAAGACGAACGATGAACGTAGAAGGCAAACATTCAAGACGAACGAACAAACAGTGAACGGAAACTAACTTACATTCAATCATACATGACAAACATACAACACAGTTTATTTTACTTATACAAATACAATCTTAAAGAATTTATAAACACAGATATAATTACACGCGTTCATACGCACACGCACACATACATACATACCTACACAGGCACATACTTACCAAAAGCATAACAAACACTAATGTATAGATAAACAAACACGTAAACAAACTTGCACGCATACACACACATATATACACACATATACATACTCATGCAAACACACAAATAGGAAACGAAACTAATTTTTGTTTAGTAACAAAATTTCACGAGAATAAATATGGTTGGGTAACATTTTTGAAAATTTATCTAGCCTAGCCAGGTCACACAAAATAAAATAACACACACACACGCACACATACACAACAAAGAAAGAGAGAGAGAGAGAAAGGGAAAGAGAAAGAGAGGGATGATACAATACACTAGGATGTTGAATTGATGCAGCACAATCATTTAATGTCCAATTATATTTTCTTGAGTGATTTCTTCTGGAAAACAAAAATTTTTTAAATTTCGTTTTTTATTTGAGTTTTTAATTTGTTCATTAATTCATTCATTCTTTTTTCATTCTTTTTTCATTCGTTCATTCATTCATTCATTCATTCATTCATTCATTCATTCATTCATTCATTCATTCATTCATTCATTCATTCATTCATTCATTCATTCATTCATTCATTCATTCATTCATTCATTCATTCATTCATTCATTCATTCATTCATTCATTCATTCATTCATTCATTCATTCATTCACTCATTTGTTCTTTTTTTTGTGCATTCATTCTTTTATTCCATCAATCTTTCATACGTTGCCAGCTCTTATATTTTTTTTTCAATTTAATATACTCGTTCGTCTGTCTTTTCTATCCATCCATTCATCCTGCTTGTTTCTCACTCACCGATTCATTTAACAGTCCAATCGATTGTTCTTTTTTATTCAATCTTTTACTCATTGACTTAATGGTGCTTTTGTTCATTTATTCATTAATTCAATCCTTCGTTCGTTCGTTCATCTTCGTTTGTTCGTCCGTCCGTTGGTTCGTACATTCGTTGGTTCGTTCATTCGTTTGTTCGTCCGTCCGTTCGTTCGTTTATTCAATCGTCCTTATGTTTCATTCTTTTATTCATTCATTTGTTTTAATGACCGGCCTTCGATCGATCATTAATTTCCACTTTCATTCGCTCTTTTCTTCACTCATCCATTTATTCAGTCAATCTTTGTCGTTCATTAAACATTCAGTTCTGCATTGTCTAATTTGTTCATGCATTCATTTTTTGTTAGTTCTTACGTTTCTTCGTTCATTCATTTGTTCACTCGTTTATCCGATTTATTAACTAATTAATTAATTTATTCATTCATTCCTTTATTTTTAATTCTTCATTTAATTGCCAGTTTCTCAATCACTTCATCTGTCCACTATTAAAACAATCTACGAGTTTGTTTGACGTCCAACCAACCCGTCTGCATTCAAATGCCATTTCAATTTCCAGCTCCATCAGACAATCAACCAACATTTTAATTGCAACCTTAACGAATTCACACAAACTCTGCTCAGTCATTCCTCATTCATCCTCCTCTTTTTATCACAGTTTCATCACTCCATCCGAAGAAAGAAAATTTTATTAAAATGCCTATCTCTACTCCTGCGAAACCTCAACAGAGCTCACGCATTTCATCTCTTCCATCTTTTAGGAAAATCCTTTTAAGCAAAGACACTTTGACATACTTAATGCTAGAGACTAGATTATCATTATTCTAGTCATCATCATCTTCATCATAACCACCATCATCCTAGTCACCATCATCATTTTCGTAGTCATCACCACCACCATCATCACCACCATCACCTCCATCATCATCTTCTTCATCAGCACTATCATTGTTTTTCATTTATTAAATTTTGTTAAATAGATACAGGCACGCACGCACGTACACACGCGCATACATAACTAAATAGACAAATACTCATTGATTAATTGATTGATTGATTGATTTATAAACATTGTACGTGAAGGCGTGTTTTAATGTATGCACGCACAATCTTTTTGAATGCATAATTTCCCATTTCTATATCTTTTCTGCAGCCTGCTGTAACGGAACTTAATAAAAAGTTTCAGCATTCTGAAGCAAAGTGAGTGCATTCTTCTCGGCGAAATTGTTTTCATCTTAATGCTTTGTTTCTAAAAATTGAAAGCAATTCAAACTTTGTATGGAAGCGCGTGCACCAGCTCACAAATCATACACCCTCACACACACATACACGCACACACACGTACACACGCACGTACACATACCAACACGCACAGCAAATCTATACACATAGATAATTCATACAAGTTTGCAATTGCACACAGAAACATACATAACTGTGAACCTGAATCCAAGAGATACCTAAAAACATTTGTTCATACGTATATTTATGTTTATAAATATTTATTTGCATATTTTTCATACCAACAAAGGAATATTAAAAGTTATAAGTAAAATTTTGTCTGAATATAAATATAGAACAAACAAACATCGTGTCGTCTTGTTTAGGCAGAGAGGTGTTCATTGAGACGAATTCAAAACTCGAAATGTAAAAGGACAAACAACTGCAACATTGTGAACAGAATCAAACAGACAACTCCATATTGATCCAACTGACCTATCACCAACCGACACAACTCAAGCAATTCAATCACGTGCAACTTTACACTCGAAATTAAAATCCGACTCGACCAGTAACGTGCGTGGGCTGCCAATTATTACTTTTTTATTGTTTTTATTATTATTTATTAATGTAATTATTATTTCATAATTATATTATTATATTTCTCTTGGTTGTTAATGTTTATTTTTATTAATCCATAAGAAAGAAATCACGAGCGTGTAGAAAGTGTGATAGGCAAACTTAGAAAAATAAACAGAAAGAAAGAGCTGGACAAAATTGTTTGCTGCATCATTGATGGTTCTCATCATCAGTTTTTTTTTGCACTGGTGGGCAATGACACACACCACACACACACACACACACACAACACACACCACACACACACCACACACACACACACACACACACACCACACACACACACACACACACACACACACAAACACACACACGGACACACACAGACACACTTACTGGATCATTCAGGCAGAATGAAATTATCTTTTTCTTCCACGAATATGTACGGCACGGAAATTGTACAGCGTTTAATTGAATGGATTGTCTTCTTGCGCCTTTAAGCTAATGTCTGTTTCAGTTCAGATTTCATGTGGTTTACTACAATACTGAGTATCAAAGCTGCATCAACATTTCTATTTTTTATGAAACTAGAATACTGACTGTTGAAAGAGTTTACAGTGTCTATAAATAATTCTATATGAAGAATTATAATATATAATAAATGAAATTTCATTTTGAAAGAGCTGACTAGATGTCTGGTAAAGAATACAAACAGACAACAAGTTTGCTATGTTTGTTATTATACAACTCGAACTTGGAGCAACTCAAAAATCTTTCCTTTCCTCATTAAGTTCGAATTTTATGCATCGTAATATGTATATGTACTGAAACTCAAAATGTGATAGCACGACAACGCAAAGGCAACAGTGCAACCAGCAGTCTCACAGAACTGCTATACGTAGGAATGTTGAGAAGACTGAAATTGTGACAACACCCGAACAACGGCAGTACGAAATAAAAGCAGCCTACCACTTAATTATACCCTTACTATCACAAACAAACCTGCTAACTTCGAAAGAAAAAATCAATTGATTGTGCATGAATCATCCTTCTCAATTGTCTTTCAAAATTTATTTATTTCATTGCACGTTTTGCACTACCTAGAACACAATTCAATGTGTGTGCGTGCGTGTGTGAGTGTGTGGTGGTGGTGGTGTGTGTGTGTGTGTGGTGTGTGTGTGTGTGTGTGTGTGTGTGTGTGGTGTGTAGGGTTCTACAACGACCAAGCAAAAAACAACGCTAAAAATTCCAAAGTTCATTTTGAGCTCCATTATTTTTAATTCTGCAGAGCATGAACTGCGTTTACGTTTGAGAATGAAAAGTTCGAGTTTAAAATTTGAACGTGACACGAATTTGTTTCGCTTACTAAAATCGTTCCACTAGTTTTTTTTCAATAAAACGTTGAAAACTTAAATGTTAGAATTTTGTTAAGCATGCCAATTTCAAACATATTGTTCATAGATTGCTTATTTTTCTGTTTTTAAAATTAAAAAAGTTTGATTACAATTTTTTGTAATTCGAAAATTGTCGTGGGTATGTTTTTTTAAATAAATTAAGAAGTATGATGTGCATCGGTTAGTGTTTAATTCATGCAGAAGAATAAGATGAACATTAGAAAAAATGCGTAAATGAGAAATCTACTGAAACTTGAAACGGAGTTTGATCCATCTAATCATCGATTTACACCTATACCCTTATAGTATTCCAATCTTCATTATCACCAAAAATTTCACACGCCAGAGATTATTTTTAAAATGTTTTAGGTGCCATCAAGTAATTATGATTATTTCTGTATCACATCGATCATTTATAAAAACATTTTCATCACAAATTTTTATACCTTATAGGACCTTTTAGTTATTTTCATTTATTTTAATGTCATTCAAATTATTTTTATATGAGCTTTTAGTAAACAAACAACGCGCAGACGCTACTATTTAAATACATTTTAAATAAACACGTAAATATATACAGACATAAAAACAAACAGACAGACCGAAAGACAGGCATACATATATATTAACATATATATATACACACACATATATATATACACACACATATATATATACAGACATACTTACATACAGACATATATATATATATATATATATATATATATATATATATATATATACAGACATACAAAGGCAATCATATTTTGTATGTATGTGTGTGTGCGTGGGTGAGTGTGTGTGTCAGGTGTGTGTTGGGTGTGTTTTTGTTTGTATGTATCATAGTCACCTTTTCTTGAACAACATTTATTTACATTTATTATTTACTAGAACAAGAATTTCTTATCATTTGGCCAACTTATCATGTGTATACGGTTTTCATATGTTTCCATAAATGATATTTTTAATGTGTAATTGTAGTAAATATACTTCATATTTAAATCATTATGAATTTTTATAGGTATGTATGTATCTGTGTATTCAGGCGGCGTGTTTTAGGAATATGAATTATGTTGGGCTTGGTTGGGTCTGCCGGGTCGTTAACAATCTGGGAGATTCGATCAGGTTCGACGAAATATGTATGTGTGTGTGTGTGTGTGTTTGAGGGTGGGTATAGGTGCGTGAGTGCGTGTGTGTGTGTTTGTGTGTGTGCGGGAGTGCTTGCGTGAGAGTGTGTGTGGGTAAGTGTGCGTGTGTGTGTTTGGGTGAGTGTACGTGTTTATGTGTGTGCGTGTGTCTGTGTGTGTGCGTGTGTGCATGTGTATGTGTGTAGATATGTGTATATATGTATATAAATATTGTATTCTAGGAGCGTTAACCAGGATACAGCGGGGGTGTATGTGGAGGAGCACATATCTATGTGTAAGATGTCCATTCACTCGGCTGTTCCCTGAGACATGTGGCCACGCCCTATATGTGTATGGTGTGTGGCCATATTTGTTTATGTGTCTATTTATTTGAGTGTGTAAGTGAGCGTATGTTTGGTTTCCAGATCATTTCATTTCATTGATTCTGTTTCTTCAGTTCTGTATAACAGTATTGTGATATGAATTGTAGTATGGTACGTGTTTGTAAGTATGTGTGAGCGTGAGTTTATGTGTATGTATTTCATGACATTTCTGTTACATCTATAGTTAGAAATTTTAGTTAAGGGTGGCCTATCCACAAGTTTATCTTTTTTGGTCATCCTTCAAAAATAAATAAAAATAAATAAAAAATAAATAAATACATGTATATATATATACAGACATATATATATATATATATATATATATATATATATATATACAGACAGACGTACATACAGACAAAGAGACAGGCAGAAAGACATTCTTACATTAAAAACTTCTTAAATACAGACTGATACTCAGATGACACGCTAAACTTGGGTGATCAAACGCGTGTGCAGGAGAGAAAGGAGGAACATGCAAATTAGAATTAGCATGCAAACGAAGAACAGCACAGCACAACCGCGTGTATGGGCAACATACATGTGCTTTCTAACTTCAATCTCAGGAAAGCAATTTGTTTACATTTTTCGAATTAAAGGAGTCAGGAAAACATCAGAACAGACATCACCAACAACAACAAATTCAAACAACAACTACAATGATAAATGTAAACAGCAGCAACAGCAGTAGAAAACACCAACAATAACATCAACAAAAACATCAACAACAACAACACAACAACAACATCACTTGCAAAACAACATTAACAACACCATCACTGGCAACAACAACAACAAAACAACAAGAATGACATTAACAACATCTCTGATCACAATAACATCAACAACAGCAACAAAATAAACATCAACAAAAACAACACGCGAAGACGTTAACAGTAATTAGTAGCATCCTTGTCAAATGCCAAGAGCATGATATATTAGATATCTCATTCATTCATTCATTCATTCATCCACTGCACCATCGATCAATCCTTCAATTCGCGTTCAGCTCTGTCGTTTATCCATTTTCTCAATCATTCATTATTTATTTATTAATTTATTATTTATTCATAATTAATTTATTTTGTTTAGTTATTCGTACAATTATTCATTCATTTATTCTTTATTGTCTTTATCTCCTTTTTCTTTTCTTTTTCACACATTCACTCCATTGTTCTTTCATAATAGTGATAAATATTAATAAGTTTTATTAATGTTACGTAAAACATTTTATAAATTTCAAAGATGTTTAACTGCAGTGCCGTGTGACTCCGTGTGCTTACGTGTGGCGTCGTATTGTAATTAAGCTCATTTCTTTTCTAAATGTTAAACTGGTTAAAAATTAGATTGTCATTCAATTAATTATTTATACGGTTGCTTTGTAAGAAGTCAGTAAATGTTTGGTTGACTAATTGATTGACTGATTGATTGATTGATGATTGATTATTTGGTTGATTGATTATTTGGTTGATTGATTATTTGGTTGATTGATTAACTTTCAATGTCTGTCTTACAGAACCATTTTACATTTGAACCCAAATTGTTTCAATTTTATTCACTCACACACTCACTCCTCCTTTAACGTCTGACATAATTTGATTGACGTGACGTGGAAATGACTTTAATTTCTTGGTAACCATGGCTACCAAGCACTGTTTGCCATTCGAGAAATGTCACACCTGTGCTTTGTTTTGTGCTGGCTGTGCTTCCATAACTGATGACGAGTAGCTCGTACGTGTTGGAAAGTGTGTGTGTGTGTGTGTGTGTGTGTGTGTGTGTGTGTGGGTGTGTGTGTGTGTATCGATGTATGCATGTCAGTTTGCGTGTAAGTGTAAGTTTATGTGCTAAAATGTGTGCGTAAGTGTGTGTGTTTGTGCCTGTTTATATATACAAGTGTACTGTCATCACTACTACTGCTAAGATACAAACTAAATATGTATTTTAACATTGCCTGCTTAAACAATTTGTTTATGGTACTATAATTAACCACTTTTTTGAAATTGAAATTGCATCCTGTACTACAGTGCGTGTTGGGTATTATATTATTATTATTATTATTTCTATTATTATTATTATTATTTCTATTATTATTATTATTATTATTATTATTATTATTATTATTATTATTATTATTATTATTATTATTTGCTATCTGATTCAGCCACGTCATCTCAGTCTCTAAAAAAATTGGAAGATGGTCGTATTGCTGCTTCCCTAAGTCAGTTAGTCTTACTTCAAGGTCAAGGTTCCCTAATCAAGTCGGTAACAAACGTACTATCATCTTCTCAAATAACAAACTGGTCTAAGAAACTTTGTTTAAGTTTGCTAGAAAATATTTAATTCAGCAACTGCCAACTAACGCCAATCTGTTTAGATGGGGTAAGACACTGAATCCCTTATGTCCTCTCTGTGGCACTAAACAAACGAACAAACATGTAGTTTCCAGCTGTGGATCCGTAGTCGCGTTAAAACGATATACAGAAAGACATGATAGAATTTTATCAGAAATCATCAATTGCTTGATGTCAAGCCGTTCATCGGATTGTCTGATATTTGCTGATATCGTAATGAACGAAGTCCTGCCAATGTCACAACTGTTCGTCAACCTACGTCCAGACATCGCCATTCTACAGGGCAAAAAAATTGAAGTCGTTGAGTTGACAGTGTGCCATGAAACTAATCTAATTCATTCTAAAAATTACAAGCAATCGAAATACATTAATAATTTAAATTCATGTTTAACTTCTGATTATAAAAAACTATGATATTATTTTATAAGCATTTGAAATTACTCCGATCGGCTTTTTTAATATTTTAAATTTAATGTCTATTAAAATTTCATGGTCTAATACACTTATTGACAAATTGATCAACTCTGTAATAAAATCGACATACGCTATATATTGCGACAGAAACATTGTATGACCATTTTAAATAAGCCTCCTATTTGCACTTGTCAAATGATAATGAGTAATAGGGTTTTATCGTATACTTGATTATTTTTTATTAGTATTTTATCTGGATTTATATATATATATATATATATATATATATATATATATATATATTGAATATAGTATTATTCTGTATGTTTTATGATATTTGATTGAATAAAAGAAGTGTTCCCATTATTATACCATATGTATATATACATTATATATATTTTATTATTTATTATTATTAAATATTATTATATTATATACATTGTACATGCGTTTGCATAGAAATGGGTGTCTGAGTGTGTTTGTTGGCTGGCGTGTTAAGACATTGTCCTTGTCGGTTCAATATGTAATGAATGAATGGATGAATGAATGAATGAAGGAACGAACGAACGAACGAATGAATGAACGAACAAATGAATAAACTAATTAACGAAGAAATGAACGAACAAGTAAATGAATGAAGGAATAAATAAATGAAGGAATAAACAAATGAATGAATGAACAAATGAATGAATGAACAAATGAATGGGTGGCAATGATGTTACAAATGCTGATAATATACAGCAGATGACGAATCTGATGTGATGATGAGTATGACGATGTCGTCTATGTTGCTTGTTAGGTTAGCATATTTTTTTGAGAATCGTTTGTCGACAGTAAAAGTAGTTGTATAAGGTGTCGGTTTTTAAGATGATTGCAAAATTAGATGGTTTATCGCTTAAGTTTAAAATTCACATTACTAAACAATAAGCTAGTAACATTCTACAAGCAACCATGGATTTCTCAGTACTGCGTAATAAAAAATTACAAAAAATTAAATGATCAGTGCCAAAAAGCAATAATTTTAATTTGGTAAAAGTATGATTTCACTTTTTTAACGATTTCTTGAAATGACGATGAAAAAATAAAGCCAATTAATTAATTTCCACAATTTTTCCGTATCGAATACTCGAAATTTTCACTTGACAAAATTTAGCGCATCATGATGTGTAAAGTTTAGATATGCAAACGTCGAGAATAATCTTTTTTTCATGGCGTAGTTATCAGTTTAGCCGCTATACTTATCTTAATTGATCTAACGCCATCCATCCATACATCCATCCATCCATCCATCCATCCATCCATCCATCCATCCATCCATCCATCCATCCATCCATCCATCCATCCATCTATCCATCCAGCCAGCCAGCCAGCAAGCCAGCCAGCCAGCCAAAACGCATCTGCGTTCCAGAATTTAATGATACTTCTATCTAATAGTATCATTATTACTACTGCAATAATTAGTACTATTTTTTTGTTAGTTTGTTTACTATAACTACTACCACTAAATACTTATACTACTTTCGCCGTTATTCTCTCTACTACTACTGTTGCTGCTGCTACTGCGGCTTTTACCACAACAACTTTTACTACTACC
>NW_008703893.1:165822-179471 GCF_000326865.2 Helobdella robusta
AAACATCAACAGACACCAACAGACACCAACATCAACAAACAACATAAACATACAACATAAACAAACAACATCAACAAGCAAGAACATTAACAACAACAACATCAACATCAACAAACAACAACAGATTCCACATCAGGATGGGCTGTAAATCATCAACATTAGTTTCCAACAGAAACAACGCCACACACAAATACAAAAACAACAACAACAACGACACAGAGTGCAGCAACAACAAAATGACCAAAAAATTAAAACTCTTCAAAAAAGAACCAACTAAACCGCAAAATTATTCCGAAAGTAATGACTGCCATTAAGCAATTATTATTTGTTTTTTATTTATTAAATTTCATTTCATTTTGAAATTAATTTTGTTTATTCTTAAATATGTTGATCAATTTTGTAGCAACTACAACACCAAAAAAGCGGCAGCAACAACAACATGACATCAATAACATCAACAATAAACAAAACATTAACAACAAAATAATGACAGCATTTCAATAATTATGAACGTAAATATTGAGCAAAAGAGGCATTAATAACATTATCCAATATTACATTAACTACATCAATAGCATTAACATTAACAACATTAATACCCGCAACAAAAGTTAAAACAAAACTACCCATACAACACATAACAGCACATACAAACACAGACAATATTTACAAACATATACAATACGTACATCAATAACAAAAACTACATACAATACAAACACATACAATAAACATACACGTACAAACACATACAATAGAAACATAACATACAGGAAAGATCAACATAAACAACATCCACCCAACAACAATACCATACCGTAAACAACACCAACACCATTAGCAGATTAAACGTTACAATCACGAACGTTAATACACAACAACCACAAATAATGAAAAACAAACATTCACACGCACACACACACATACAACTAAACACACACACACACACAACAACATGCAAACGTTTGGGCCGTTGAGAATCATTCATCTATAAAAACAAAAACTTCAGCGCATCTAATGTATTGGCATCTAATTATAAATTGATGTCAAGTGGGCGAAAAAATTATTATACACGAACACACAAACACACACACATATACACACACATACATACACACACACGCATACGTACACAAACACAAACACATACATACTTCAAAATATAACTCATTAAACACGTCATTAGTATTTAGATTACTCAGTTTTTTTAATTTAATTTATAATTTTCAAATTCGTAATTAATCTTTTTTATTATAATTTAATTCCCAAAATTAATCTTGAATATCTACATTTGAATATAAGCAGAGAAATCTGACTGACATTTATAATCACATACACACCACACACAACGCACATGGCACACGCACATACACACGTGCAAATACAAAGTTTCAAACAAAAGTGATCATACGGAAGTAAATTCACACAAAATTACACACACACATACGAATACATAATTCACATAATTACAAGTTTGTACAATCACACACACACACACACACACACACATTTAAATATACAAACACACATACAAAAACACATACTCTACAGTGCTGTACGCAACTGTAGTCATACAGAAATGGATACGACGGTGGTTGGCCTACCACAGACTGCGGTACATGTGCTCCTGGCAAGTTTTCCAATCGCTGGAGTACGAAGAAGAGGGGAAGGATACCATTGTGAGTTTCAGGGGATGTTCAACTTTAAACATTCATTTTAATCAATTGATCATATATATACATGAATCTGTTACGATTTTTGAAATGTTTATATAAACCTCTTGTTGTTGATCACCTTTAACACAACCTTTGTACAACCTTTGTACAAAAACAGTTGTACAATTTGTACGCTGACCTCATACAATTCTACAAAGCTGGAAACAGGATGAAGTCAAAAATAAATTCACCGCGAGGTTTCATTTCATTTATTTATTTCATAAAATCTTACTCTGTCAGTGTTTATTAATTAATAGTAATGACAACTAGTATTTGACTGAATTGAGAAGTTTTATTTCAATTTTTTCCACATTTTACATGCTCTTCATACAATTTACAATACAACAACGTTTTTCCTCAATTCTGTTTTCCACTTGCATCCTTTGACATTTTACATTGAATCAATATCCCCTTCCTCCAATCTTCTTTAACAATATCCCCACACACACGTCACCTCATCTAATGCCTCTTACCAGCGCGTCTCTTGCTAGCACTTTGTTACTTGCCTGTACTTAAGTTTTTATATTATACAATATATTGTATAATAATACAATACTGCACTTTTTTAAGTCGTATTTAAAAGACACAAATGTTTCTCGTTTTTCAACAGTTTAAAAAAACCACACAAGTATATATTTAGTTTTTTGCACTAAACTGTATAATTCTAAAATAAAACCAGGTTAAATCTAAAAATTATTCATAAATATAAATAAAATACCATAAATAGAAAAAACAAAAATGCAAGAGAAATACAAAAATACAATACAATACTTCTTTTATATCATCCAACTCACCTGTGCAACACTCAATTCAGGTGCATAAAACAAAACCATCATGTGTACTAAAAAATGTACACATGAAAGATGATTTCAAGTAGTACACGCGCATCTGTACACAAAAGCATTCAAACTCTCACGTACATCGCAGTACACATGCAAGCGTACACAAATGAATGTTTAAGAATTCCTTTGAAAAAAAAACAATTATAACACAATATTACAAGTAATTACAGGTATAAACTCCACGGTTAATCATTAGTTATTTAATTAATTACAATTAATTAATTAGAAACTTAATTAAATTATAGAATTGCAACCGAAGGAGGAATCTGATAATCCGATATACTTCGTGCCCAAAACCTACAAGGGACCACACATCACCTTCCCGATTACTAAGAACCAACTGGAGCATGCCATGGACGCCCTACAGAAGAACCAGGTGACTGTGACGTCATTTTGTCGTCGTTGTTGTTATTACTATTATTATCGTTGTTGTTGTTATCAGAATCATGTGACTGTGATGTCATTTTTTTGTTGTTGTTATTGTCATAAATACCTTTGTTGTTATTAATACCATTATTATTGTTGTTATTTTTGTTCTGTTGTTGTTATTATTATTATTACCATGATTGTTGTTATACTGTTGCTATTATTGTTTTATTATAGTTATTATTATTTTATTATTGATTTTTAAAATTTAATGAAAATTCTTTTGATACCATACATTATTTAGAAATGTTTGGACCGTTATGTTATCCGCTGTTGTTCCAATACATGTATATCATTAATATTTTTCTTAAGTTTGAAATTTTCGAAGAACTTTTTTTGTCAGAACAGCAGCACCAATAAAATGACAAATTCATCACAATAGCATCAGTCATTGCACCAACAACAACCATCTCAACAATTTTCATCAACAACTTTTCTAACAAAATCAAACGAAACACTTGAAACACGTCACTCCACTGCAACAACCAACTACAGCCTTAGCTTCAATAACAACAACAACATAAAACCACAACTAAAAATTAAACTCCACTATCTACCAAACTAACCAACCGACCAACCAACCGACTGATCAAACAACCAACAAACAAACCAACCAACCAAACAATCAACCAACCGACCAACCAACCGACAAACCAACCAACCAACCAACCACAAAACAACCAACCAACCAACCAGCCAGCCAACCAAACAATCAACCAACCAGCCAACCAACTGACCAATCAATCAACCGACCAATCAACCAACCGAACAATCAATCAACCAACCAACCAACCAACCAATAGACCTTACACGCAAAGTACGTGGTCAGTTTGCTGCAGAAAGTCCGCCAACAACTCGCCACACTTCCGAACGTCAATGTCATCAGTCTGATGAATCACCAGCGACTAGTAATATGCGGTGACGTACACGGAAGTATGCACAACTTGTTACACGTGCTCGAAAAAGTGTGTATACGCATGTTTGTACCCTTGTTAGTACGCTCTGTGTATGCGTATTGTATGTGTGTTATTTGCGTATTGTATGTTAATACTCTGTTGTTTTGTTGTTTGCGTACAGTATACCTATTATACTATATTGTTTTCGTATGTGTACACAATGTTCTGTCGGTATTGTAAGCGTGTTTGTGTGTTTTGTATCTGTATTCTACGTGGGGCTGTATGTGTGGTGACTGAATAAAATGTATATACAAATTTACATAATGTGTGTTGTACGTATGTGATGTATACAATGTTGCGACGATTAATTAAATCATACGTGTGTCGACAGCACTAATTTGATTTTATAAAAAATATATTTAATTGAATTGTAGTTCTCTATGCAATTCTATAGTACAGATGTATTTCGTGTTACACACACAAACAAACAAACACACAGACAAACACAAGCACACACACACACACACACACACACATATATATATATATATATATATATATATATATATATATATATTCACACATACACATACTGGTTGGTATTGATTTTATGTAAATAAACATACATAAAAACATATATTTTAATACAAATAAGTATATATTTATATAAGATGTATGTGTATTATTAATTTATTAATAAACCTTGTCATATAATAACTAGTTTGACGCAGTTACTTTTCAACTAGTTTCTTTTCATTGATATCATTTCTTTGATTTCTTTGTTTTGATTCGATGAAATAAAAAATGTCAAATGTATGTATGTACAAGTATGTATGTATGTATGTATGTATGTATGTATGTATGTATGTATGTATGTATATGTATGTATGTATGTATGTATGTATGTATGTATGTATGTATGTATGTATGTATGTATGTATATGTATGTATGTATGTATGTATGTATGTATGTATGTATGTATGTATGTATGTATGTATGTATGTATGTATGTATGTATGTATGTATGTATGTATGTATGTATGTATGTATGTATGTATGTATGTATGTATGTATGTATGTATGCATGTATGCATGTGCAGTTGTGTACTAATTATTTCTACACTAAATTTGTGTACGCCAACTATGTAAAGGTACGTCAAGTGACAAACAGTTATATTTATAATTTTAAAAACTTTAGAAATTGACTTGCAAACCTGGTCGATAAAAACTGTGAATGTTAAATTTTAATGGTACGTAGGTACACGAGCGTGACTTTATATTTCAGGCTTCATTTATAAAATTATTTAGAAATATTTTTTTCCATACTCAAAGGCATTGACTGTTCCTTCAAATCTAAACTTGACTGACAGGCGAGACATCATGAAAATGATCTACGAGCCTTCCTTCCAAAGTGACTGACCATTTTCGTTTTGCATGATTTACATGTATTGCTTGCTCCCACAAAGTTTTATTTTCCCTACATACACCTACATCAATCTTTGTTTATGCGCGCCAAAGTAATAGCAAAGCTGTGCGCGCCAAATGTGTATGTGCGTGTGCGTGCGTGTGTGTGTGTGTTTGTGTGTGTGTGTGGTAAGGTGTAGCAATGAGCAATGTGATGGTATGATGAAAGTGTGATCAAGTGGCTAAGTGAAAATGTGATAATGTGTGATGGGACGATGTTGAGATATTATGATGATGTAATGATGATGTAAAAATTTTAATGACATTGTGATGATTGTGTGAGATGTTCTGATAACGTGAATTAGCGGCACTTCCAACCTCCTTTCTCTTTCTATGCTTTCTCAATTGATTGCTTCCGAAAAATAGAACCCTTCGCGTATTTTTACATTTTGCTCTGCGAGGTTTTCAACGATGTTTGCACGCTGAATACTACATACTGAAAACTACATACTTTCATGATGTATGCGAAGTTGTTTGGACTTGAAACACACTATCTAGTGCACACGTGTATGTGTAAGTTTGTATGTTTGTCTGTACAACAGTAATATACACATGTATAGAAATAATTATAAGTACCTGTACATGTGTACATACTTGAAACATGTGTACAGTACAATTAAACGTTTGAATAGATACGTATCAAATGAAATACCCACCGCCCAATACACGAAGGAGTAGTACAAAATACAAGATAGCTTTCACGTAAAAAATATAATTACATAAATCTGTCAAACAGTATGGGAAGAAGCGGGCAGGCAAATAACAAGTGAAAACATGGAAAAACATTCGATATGCTAATTCCCTGGAAAGTGGATGTTCTTTTATAGTGTCGGTTCAGATTAGGATGTACGCTGTTCCTGAATAATATCGCCATATTTATTTATTTAACAAATAAACGAAATTAACGTGATCACTGGTCAAATGTGGATGGGTGAATGCTGGGTGGGAGGCGGTGTGGCTAAATAAATTATAATAACAAACAAACATTGTGTATACAGTTAGATCTGCACGCACACATATATACTTATACACACATGCACACAGACGCACACACATACGGACTTGTTTTTTTTTTGCACAGTCACAAACACACACATACACACAGTCATACATACACACACTTATTCAAGCAAATATGTCGTTGTTTTACAGTATATACACAACACTGAAAATTTCCACAACAACAGATTATTATTGATTAATGTTTGCGAAAATATGCCTGATGCTTTTCGGCGCCAGTTTTTAACTGCAAACAAAATTCAAATTTTTAAATAAAATAATTCATCCTCTTTCCTTCAGCCACAGCAGCCACATCAACCACATCAACTACAACAGCCACATAAATTACAACAGCCACATCAACCTTAACAGCCACATAAATTACAACAGCCACATCAACCACAACAGCCACATAAATTACAACAGCCACATCAACTACAACAGCCACATAAATTACATCAACTACAACAACCACATAAATTACAACAGCCACATCAACTACAACAGCCACATAAATTACAACAGCCACATCAACCACAACAGCCACATCAACCACATATCAAAAGTGAATAAGTGTGAATTAGGCACGTAGTATGTGTTGAAGTATTTGAGTTTTTCCAACAATTAAACTATCACGTTCATCATTTCATCATTCATTAACTAACCAGCATTTTTATCATTTTGACGATTTATTATTTATTATTTGTTTATCTTACAAAATTTAACCAAGATAATCGCACTTGTAATGAACTCTAAATGTTTATCAAAATCGATCTAAAATGAAATAGTGACTTTAAAGGGTGCATTTTATAGTTCCTACCCAACTGCTCGTGGTCCTCTTGCTAAAGTATCAGCGTTGATTTATAACAAATGTACAGTACGTTTCTTTTAGTTTTCAGAAATTTATGATCATGCCGTTAATCAAACTTTTGCCGTAAGCTGTTCTATTGTTCTATTATGCTAGCTGTAGTTACGTTGGTCGTCGAAGAGGCTGTTTGTTTGTTGGCTGAAAATTTGAAATACGCATCACTACAAATAGTAACAGGAATGATGTAAAATATGTTGAGAAGACCTTTTAAATGTTGATTACAAGCAGCTTGGAACAGTAGTTTAGTTATAAAACACATTTCCCTGACGCGATGACGTCAAACAGGTTCAACAGAATCAACGTAGATAATAAATTCCAGCATATTTAAAGTGAAAAACTTCTACACGCGTTTGTTATTTCCATTGCAACAGGAAGCAATTAAACTTCCATACAAAGAATAATGCAGTGATGGAAAGCACACGAGTAGACAACAGCAACAAAAACATCACACCCTTACTAACATTTTAAAATTTTATTTTAACGAAGTCTCAATTTTCCTCCTTCGTAAGCGCTGTTCTATGCGCAATTTACGCTATAAATAAATGCGTCTCACGTGCGTATGAGCACGCGAAACAGAGAAATACGCAAAAGTCTACACACGAAGGTATAATACACATAGATGAGACACATATTTGTATAATCGGCTTTTTAATGTATGAATAATGTATTTGAACTTGCCTGCGTGGAGATATCAGTATGCAGGTAGGACTAGGTAGATGGGAATGAGGTATGGATTATTAGCACAAAATGATCATACGCATTCCAGTTTTCACAATCAATCAACATTAATAAAAACATTGTCGTCGTCGTCATTCTAATTTTATACTCTTTACCTTCATCTAGTCTTACCGTCGTCGGGTTGTTTTCAAATTTAAAAATATTTGAGAAAAGTTCGCGCACGCACACGCACACACACATACACACACACACAAACAAAGTGTTCTATACCAAATAAATTATTAGTGAACTATTGGGAAATTTGTATAAATATATAAATGTTAAATAAATAAACAAATAACAAATGATTGATTGATTAAATGTATAAAATGTAGTTCAGTCGAAAATAAATAAATAAACGAATGATTGAAAGAATGGATGAAGAGAGAAAGAGAGAGAGAGAGAGAGAGAGAGAGAGAGAGAGAGAGGATTGAAAGAATGGATGAAAAGAGAGAGAGAAAGATTCATGAGGCAAGGGAAAAAGTTAATAAATAAAGTGCGATAAACATACGGAAGGATGGAAAAAGGAATCGGGTAATGAAATGAATAAACGAATGAATGTGTAAATAAAATATAAATAATTGAATGACTGTGAACAAAAATCAAACGAGGGGATAAACAAGCGAACGAACGAACGAGCAAACAACAAACAACTATTGATTTTTAGAACGGCCTACCCTGTCGAGGTCTGTTGTACTTGTTCAATGGAGATTTCGTGGACAGGGGTGAAAGCGGCGTGGAAGTACTGCTGCTACTTTGCTTGTTTCTTCTCTACGAACCGAACTGCGTATTCCTCAATAGGGGCAACCACGAAGATTTCATCATCAACATCAAGTCTGTATCTTTGCACTCTTCACTTCATTGTAATTGATTATTTTTACGTTTTGTTATCGCGATAGATTTGAATAAACTGAGTGTAAACAATTTATTGAGGTATTTTGATGTTGCAAAACTTGAAATTTCATAATTTTTTTCGTTATTTTTCTTGTTGCGATAGATTTGAATAATCTGAGTGTAAACATTTTTTTTATGTATTTTAAAGTTGTAACAGTTGAAATTTTATCACGCAGGTATGGTTTTCAAAAGGAAGTTCAGAGAAAATACAAAGTAAATCAACGACGCATTTATTTTATTTATCAAATAACCATTTAATTAGTTCATTGATGCAAGCATTTGGTCGGCACATTTAATTGTTTGGTCACTTTTTTATTATTTTATTAAAAATTTAATTTGTATTTATCATTTTTTCGTTCATTCATTCAACTATTCATTCTTCCATTCTTGTTTATAAATTTTCATTTTTTCATTTTCTAATTTGTCCACAAAATCATTTGTTTGTTCAGCGGTCAATAAACTTGTCTGCCTCTCCAACCTCCAGCCCGCATGGATGGAATAAATGAAGATTTAAAAAAAATTATGGATCGAGTCATTGATCATCTGTTGTTGTTCTTGAATAATTTTCCGGAGAACACAATTTCTGTTTTGAGAGCGTGCAGGGGCATGCAGACACATAATATCACAAAAAATGCAAAAAATTCTCCATCAAAATCTATCTATCAGCAAAATAATCCATCCTACAATCTTAGTAAACTTAGCCTCATGATGAAAAAGCGCGCAGATTTTTACTGGCTACGAGTTAGATAAAACAGTTATCAATTAATACATTGTAAATAAAAACTGGGTAGGTACATATACTCAACAATTTAAAAGTACTCATAAACATTAGAGAAAAAAACACAAATCTCCAACTTTTTTGACACTATTTCTAACTCTTACTCTACAATCGCACATACGTATTACAAGCCATTTTTTTAAAATGTCCACTGAGCAGAATCACGCCGACATCATCCTGGACCTTGTGAACGATGTCTTCGCCTGGCTGCCCCTCGCCTCCGTCGTCAACAACAAAATATTCGTCTGCCACGCAGGCATCTCCAGGAAGATAACTTATGAAAAGTTGATGAACATTGAGAGAAATAAGGTGACATTAGCAGTGTTTTTCTTCCTATGTTTCTTTATACTATGCGGTCACTACCGATAATGAATGATTTAATTTTTTGCAATTTTCTGCGGCAAGACATCAATAAAAGAAATAAAATAATTATTTTAGAAAAAACCTGGACTTTTAAATGCAAATTTTGTTTTGATAAAATTGGTTGTAGCATGTAGAATTACAAAAAGTTCAAAAGTTTGATTTGAAGAAACAATTAACTAGAATTTAAAATATATTCCGTTTAAAAGGATTAAGTAACCTGAAAATGTTAAAGAGAAACATAGTGAAATAATTGAACCTTCAGTTTCAGACACTGCTGAAGTTACCAGACGGATCATGGTCATCGACACTCATCCAACAATGGGAAATGGTAAAATTATATTTCTCATTATAAAACATTGGACGTTAAAAAAATTAGGAAAAAATTAAATATTGCCTTTACGCCAAAAAATGAAAACTTACCTTGAATAATAAATTGTTTGTAGTTGTGTGACTTGCTCTGGAGTGATCCCATGCCTGGCCCTGGACTGCAACACAACAAGAAGAGGGGTGGGAGGCGGCATTTTTTGTTGCGGTTCAGCTATCATCTTACAACAATTATAATGTTTCAACGCTTATATGTTTAAATAAATTGTATGTGCGTGAACATAACCAACATGTAAAATTTACAAAATAATATAATGAAGGATTTGGAGTAATGTACGGATCAGACGTGACTAAGTCCTTTCTGGACGAGAACAACTGGAATGTTCTGATAAGATCTCACGAATGCATACCAAA
Organism: Helobdella robusta; assembly: GCF_000326865.2. NCBI lineage: Eukaryota > Metazoa > Annelida > Clitellata > Rhynchobdellida > Glossiphoniidae > Helobdella > Helobdella robusta. The sequence goes on from NW_008703893.1 coordinate 176,524, forward strand.
CGGATTCGCTTATGAACACGACGACAAGGTTTAATAGTATTATTTGGAACAGAAACTTCAAATTAAAATTTTATTTATCAATGAAAAAAATATGTCAGTTGAAATAAAAAAATTAAAACGAATTAATGATATAGCTGTAATTTTATAGGATAGCTCTATTTTAAAATTACGAATATTATGGGCTGACCATGAAAAATGTCACGAGGTCAAAAAATTTGCAAGAGGGAAAGTTGAGTAAAAGCTGATATTTTGAACTTTGTCATTTTTTTTGTTTGAAAACATTCTGGCAAAAAGGCAAAAATAAATTTGCATGTGTTCAGTACGATTCAAAAAATTGCTTCTTTGTAGCTTTATTTTCGAAATTTTTCATTTCATTAAAGAAATTATGTTCGTGGTTAGTTGTATTTAACGCTACGATGGTTTTCATTTATCAATCGTTATTCGTGATATTGATATTTTGCATGATAATTTTTTTGTCGCCCGCGGCAAAATGACAACTTTCAAAAGGGTGAGAGGTTTGAAAATTTGTGACAGTTTGTGACAAGGGGAACAAAAACAAGCATGGCATCTTTTATGGGCAGCCAGTCCCTCAGTCATAAAATCCGCAAACAAATGAATAAATGTTAATCAATTGTTAATCAATTGAATAACGTAAAACAAACACAACAGACCGTAACAGTATTCTCAGTGTCCAACTATTATAGTCCATTCAGTAACAAAGGGGCATTCATCATCGTTTGGCCTGATTCTCAAATAAAACCCTACCAGTTCATTGTAATCAACAACAAACTACAGAAGCATTTCTCTTTTAGAAAACAGTTCGTCGATAGTTTTTTAATTTTTGCAATACATTTTATTTTAATCTACCTATTCCGTTTCTATAACCAATTAGTGTAGTGTTTTATAAGTTTGTTCTTTTTAAAAATAGACGTTTTTATTTATCACTTATTCTCAAACTATCTTCTAAAAGATAAAATAAAATAATTAATAGCATGAAAATTAAATAACTCAAGAGTCAATTCCATAGAGACGGCTGCCATCAGAGATTTGAAAATAAAGATACTGAAAAAACAAGATATCCTGAAGAAACGATTCCAATGTTTAGAAACAAATATCGGTAAGACCCAATTAAGTCAGATCAATATTGAAATCTGTTATTTTTATAAAAACTTAATTGGTTCATTAACCTAAAGTTAATTTTATAATCTAATCGTTTTTTTTACAAAATATCTCTAATTTATTGAAAAGTTCTTCAATTGTTAATTTAACTCATCAGGCTCGTTAAAACTCTCCGAGTGGATAACCGTCATGAATGAAGAAATAATGACAGTTAGTTCTAAAAGTTTAAAATCAAATTTATGTTATTAATGCACTAAATTCCTTGCTAAACTTTTTGATAAATTTTGTTAATATTTTTCAAAATTCACTAAGCTGGAAATATGCACTTGAACATTGAACGAACCATTAAACAGGGCCTTCCGTGGGCCAACTTGGCTCCATTATTGGTTGACGTAACAAACGCTGGGTTAATAAGTTACGAAAAAATGTTTGTAGACTGCAGTCATGTGTCAAAAGTTGATCAGAAAGCTGACCTGGCATCTGTTGAGGAGGGTAGATTGTATGAAAATGAAGATGTACTAGAAGAAATATTCAGAGATATGGACTTGGATGGTTCAGGTTTGTTTTTTTTTTCTTGCTACTTTGGCCTGCTATGATATAGCAATTGTTAAAAACAATAGTAACTTTACAAATATGAGTATAAAACATAACACATAAATTGTACACTCTTTGGGTGCTATACGTTAAAGACCACTAAGAGTTTTGAATCTGTTTAACGAGTTTGTAATCAACCTAGAGTCTAACAGAAGCACGATGTAAGCTAGGAATATAACAAGCGTTATAAAATAAGTAATTTCAATTTTCAGCTTTATTGTGGGCTACGATTTGTTTTGCTACATTTTGTAGCCAAATGCTTGAACAAATGTTTTAACAAATTTGCGGAACTTTTTACAATGTATCAAAATTTGTAACAGATCTTTTTCTACATGCGAGATCAAAATTTCAATAATCTTAAAATTTTCAAGCTTTCAAAAAATATACCTAACATTTTGATTTTATTTTAGGTTCGATATCACAGCAGGAATTTCAAGAGGCGTGTTCAAGACTCTGCACTCTGCCAGAAAAACAAGAAGATATGAAAGAGAAAATTGATCTGTTCATCAAACTGCTGGACAGAAATCACGATGGTCACATCAATTTTAACGAATTTTTGGAAGCCTACAGAATCGTTAGCAGCAATTCTAGTGCAAAGATAATATTGTAATGAAAGCGTGTACCTACAAACTTAAACTCACTCTCAATGTTTACACTGTAACAAATCAATAATTTTTATATGATTAAATATTTAAAATATTGGTCATCTGTGTGCGTTTGTACCTAAGTAGAGATGGTATCGATGGGCGTTGGCAGTGTGCATAGAATATTCTGCTCAATTTTTTCCCATATGATCGTAATTTTAATTTTTTTTTTTTATGACTTTGTTTTATTTTTTTTTTCGTAGTCATATAATAATTGAATTAATTTGTAATATAAATCTACGTAGACTATAAAATTACTATGCATTACGTGATTGTTTGTTTTCAGTCTTCTCTATTTAAATTTTTTTCTAGCGATATTCAAGCAAATGGTAAGTTATTTAAACTCGCTTACGACGTTTTCAGTACCCAATAGAATCTAATTGGTGTTTCCGAAAAGTTTGTATACCGTGACAAGAAAATTATGGTTTATACGTTTTAAATAGATCATAAGGTTATGATGTACGACGCGTGTGAATCAGACTTTGGGAAATCTGAAGAACCTATGAAAACATATGGTAGAAATCTTAATAAGAAAACTTATGGTAACATTCCCAACAAGGATATATGTGATGTAATCTCAACAAGAGTACA
>NW_008703893.1:180681-278812 GCF_000326865.2 Helobdella robusta
AGCAAAAGACAAGGATCAAGAAAAAAGCACAGAAAAACAAGAAGAATCGTAAATACGATCGGCTAATCTTCACAATTTACTTCGATATGCATGTTTTGATAATTATCAAGAATATTTACGCAATTTCACTTGACAATTTATTTTTTGAAGTTTCGAAAACAATTTATTTTTTAATAAATTTGAATCGAATATATAATTAAAAAAAAGCCTTAATAAATCACAAAAATAACTTCGTTAAATAAATGGAAAAGCAAAAACTAAATAAATTTCTTAGAGAATAAAGCCGTCTCAATGAACGATCAAACAGTGAAAATAAAACGGTTTGACAAAATTTTCTACCCTATTATTATTACTTATAGACAAGTCTTAATCTTTTCATGTTTTTAATATTTTTGGCAGTTTGCTTAGCCGATTTTTTAATTTTTCGGCCTGTTTTTTTGGCTGATTTTTTAATTTTTTGTCCGGCTTTTTTAATCTTTTTACCGGTTTTTTTAGCTGATTTTTTAATTTTTTTACCTAATTTTTTAATCTTTTTGCCGGTTTTTTTGGCTGATTTTTTAATTTTTTGTCCTGCTTTTTTAAGTTTTTTACCTGTTTTCTTTGCAGATTTCGTTAATTTTTTGCCATATTTAGTATTCATCACTTTTTTTGCGCCTTTTTTAACTCCTTTTTTGATTGCTTTGGCTCCCTTCTTTACCCCTTTTTTAATTTTTTGGGCACCTTTTTTAATTTTTTTACCGGTTTTTTTTGCAGATTTTTTAATTTTTTTACCGGTTTTTTTTGCAGATTTTTTAATTCGTTTCGCGCCTTTTTTCATTCCTTTTTTAATTTTTTTGGCTCCTTTTTTGATTTGTTTTGCACTTTTTTTGGCACTTTTTTGAATTCTTTTGGCCCCTTTTTTAGCTCCTTTTTTTACTCCTTTTTTCGGTTGTTTTGCACCTTTTTTAATTTGTCTGTCACCTTTTTTGGCTCCTCTTTGAGTTTTTTTAGCACCTTTTTTAGCTCCTCTTTTAACTTTTTTAGCACCTCTTTTAGCTCCTCTCTGAGTTTTTTTAACCCCTTTTTTTGCTCCTCTCTGAATTTTTCGGGCACCTCTCTTTACTCTTTTTTGAATTTTTTTACCTCCCCTTTTAGCACCTCTTTGTATTTTTTTAGCCCCTCGTTTTGCTCCTCTTTTTAATTGTCTAGCACCTTTTTTACTTTGTCTGCCACTTCTTTTTGCCCCTCTTTGGATTTTTTTAGCACCTTTTCGTGCTCTGCTTTGAATTTTTTTAGCACCTCTTCGTGATCCTCTTTGAATTTTTTTAGCACCTCTCCGTGTTCCTCTTTGACTTTTTTTAGCACCTCTTCGTGCTCCTCTTTGGACTTTTTTAGCCCCTCTTCGTGCTCCTCTTTGGATTTTTTTAGCACCTCTTTTTCCACCTCTTTGAATTTTTTTTGCTCCTCGTTTTAGCCCTCTTTGATCTTTTCTAGCACGATTTTTTGCTGCTCTTTTAAGTCTTTCTGCACGTGCGTTTGCATCCCTTTTAAGTTTTTTTGCTCCTTTTTTCGCTTGTTTTTTTAATGCTTTTCCCCTTGCTTTGGCCTCTTTTTTAATTTTTCTAGCCTTCATTTTTGCTAACGCTAGACCTGTCAACTGTTTTCTTCCTCCTTTTTCTTCTTCTCCTTCTTCTTCCTCTTCTTCCTCCTCTTCTTCTTCTTCTTCTTCTTCCTCTTCTTCTTCTTCTTCTTTTTCTTCCTCTTCTTCCTCTTCTTCTTCTTCTTCTTCCTCTTCTTCTTCATCCTCTTTTTCTTCCTCCTCCTCCTCTTCTTCTTCTTCCTCTTCTTCCTCCTCCTCCTCCTCTTCTTCTTTTTCCTCTTCTTCTCCCTCCTCCTTCTCCTCTTCTTCTTCCTCCTCCCCCTCCTCTTCTTCTTCTTCCTCTTCCTCTTCTTCTCCCTCCCCTTCTCCCCCCTCCCCTTCTTGCCCCTCCTTCACTCCTTTTATAAGTCTTCTTGCTCTTAGTTTTGCTTCCCTTTTAAGCCTTTTTGCTTCTAGTTTTGCTTGTTTTTTTAATGCTTTTGCCCTTGCTTTAGCATCTTTTTTCATTCTTTTACCTTCCTTTTTTGCTAGTTCTAGTTCTGATAATGGTTCTCCCTCTTCTTCTTCTTCTTCTTCCTCCACTCCCTCTTCTCCTTCCCCTTCTTCTTCATCTTCACCCATGGAGCTAGGATCTCCTTCTGCACCATCCCCCCCTTCACTAGTTGTTTCAGTGACTTCTGTCGACTCGGTGGTTACAGTTTCAACTTCGGTATCGGCATCGGCTTCGGGGGAAGAGTTTTGTGATTTGTTATAAGCGATCAAGTTATGTTTATTTTCTTTCATAATATGATCACTTTTATCTATTTGCTGGTAAATTTTATTTTTTATGTTATTTTTGTCTTCATGACGAGATTTTTTTTTTCGAAGATTTTTTTGGTTTTCTTTTGCGGTCAGTTTTTCTTTTCCTCCAGCAAGCATATCAAATACATTTTTATTGCTTAATAGCAAACAATGGTTTTTGTCAGCCACGTTTTCGTGAATGGAAATGCTCTTTGAGAGACGAGTTTCTATCACGTCATTTTCAATATTTTGCTTTTTAAGAGTGCCCTTTGAATTTTTTTGTGCCTGAGCGTTTTGCATGTATGCATCTTTTAACGTTGGATTTGTATCATTTTTGCAGTCATTGTTATTGGAATTGAAATTTTCCATCAGTTCATTTTTTAAAAATGTCTGATTATTTTGTAATGTTTTCAAAGTCGCGAAACTCGTGACAGATTCACTGGAACAATTGGTTTTCGAATTTGATGACCTACTTTTATTGTTGTTGGCGTTTTGATTTGCGTTGCTTAAAACGCTGCTTTCCGAACTGCTGCTGCTTTTTGTATCGGGCGAGTTTCCATAGTTGATTGTATTCTCCATGTCATCTATAACATAAATTGATCTCACAGTAAGCATGATGATAATCAATATCAATTATTTATTTAGTGAAAAAATAAATAATTTTTTATGTAATATTTTAAAATTAATTTTCTTCATAAAATAACAAAATAATGTACCATTGTCATTGAGTAGTCGATAATCGCTGAGGGTATGCAAGTAGACGATTAGTCCAATGAACATGATCATCTATAATGCATAAATTTAACAACAAATTTAATTTTTTTTAAATTATTTATTGTTGAGTTGATTGCTCAAATGAACTACAGCAGTCACGAAACAAACTTCATTTATCAGCGCCAAGAGTAAAGTCACAAAAGCCCATTGAAACCAAGTGTATTGTAGATAGCTTTTGATTGATTCTAAACAACCCCGCCTAAAATTAGTTGTATTTGATATGGAGTTTAATTCCTTTTGCGCGCACAAGTCGAAAGAAGATCCGCGGTCACAACAACTGCTTGGAAGTTGATCCATCGTTCTAGGGCTTGTTGTGGCGGCACTCTCCATCTTTTTAATCTTCGTTTGTTCTTCTCTGTTCTGCGTGTCAATATTGTTCAACTTTTACCGTTTTTGTTTCAATTAAATATTATTTTAGCAGTTTTAAATGATTTTTAATGTTTTTTTTTAATTTATAAATTTTAAATATTAAAACAATTTTAATCGCTTGTTATCACAAACTAAAATCAAGTTATAGTTGCAAATTATATCATAAACACTGCCTTCTTTCATAGCTAACTTGGCTCACAAATCTTTTTTGGAACCAGTCGGTATAATTGTCAACTCCACAACAATGGAATTCTTCCTGAATGCTGTTCCAAGCGTTTTTCAAGTTTGATTTTGTTTCGTACTCATTCAACGTTGACCAGAAATCAGAAAATAAAAACTGTTTGTCAGATTTTAAAATAATAAAATGGTCAAAGATTGAATAGACGGCGCGTTGGTATAATGGTTAAGGTGCCTGGCATTGCTGTTGCAGGGACCGAGTTTAAATGTAGAGATCTTCGCCTACCATATGCAAGCATGTGATGCGTGATTCAACTGTGTCCAAATGCACTGTTTTTGTAGAAATAATGTATAATAATGCATCTTTGTCGCTTGCCATGGCACAATATATAATCATATTATTAATTATATTATTATTATTTTAAATTAAATGAAATGAAAATTTTACTGCGGTAACGTCGCTATGATGAGCTCTATTAACAAAACAGCTTGCCCCGAGACAGACCATAGTGATCAACTGCGCGCTCAACAACCCGTATACTTGCCTTTTCTTTTGGGCATAAGTTGCATCTTTCTTCTTTGAACAACAAACCTGCGAGTAATTTTTAATTTGCAAGATCATTATTCACAGTTTACTCGGTCACATTATGTGAAATGGACGTGTCCATTATTTCAAAGTTCAATCATATTAATGTTTCAAATGTATAACAACCTTTGTTGTTAACAAGTGGAGCAGTAGCAGAAGGGCTGCGTTTGTGATGTAGAGGGAGTTGATAAGTAAGGCTTTGTACGAACTCTGCCCATTTTTGACATTATTGTCCGCAATCTGGGAAAACTCTTCCCTACAGATAAATCTTTGTAACCGAACAACAATAGTAATCAGTGACACAAAAAGTAACAAAAAAATAAAATTGGTGAGTGTGGACAATCTTTTGATGTTATCTTTCAGGCGAGATTCACTTTTCCATCGCCGTCTGTCTAAAACCATGCCATTTCTATCGAATTTGTTATGCTCCATTAGATTCCTACCTTAGTCCTGAAAGACTTTAAAGATTGTTCCATGACACTTCGTTTGGCGGAGCGTTTCATTTGAGGTTTGTTTGTATGTTCGACATGAACTTTTTACCATTCTTATTGAATGAAATACAAATTTTACATTCTAATCAAATGTTTTAAACTAATTCGTGCTTAAAATAAAATACAATAACAGAGAGGTTTGCAATTAGAAATAAATAATTTTAAAGATACAACATATGACGTACAACCTACGCATTTCAATTTTTTGTTTGAAAAAATTATTTCTTAAAATAAAAATTTAGGAATTAATTTAAATATTCTTTCAAATAACTACTTACTGTCTATTAAATACTAAAATATCAATAAACTGTCAACCGATTGTAATCTTCGTTCAATCTATGAAATTTCATCGAATGTCTTGACATTGATTCGGCCGGCCATTCTTAACAATTTGTGTAATGTCACATTACACATGATTGAATTGATTGATCATTTCATAGGGTGCTGAAACGACTAATAACGTAGATTTTCTGTGCCAAAGTTTACAAAATCAATATATATACATAAAGTTTAAAAATTAAAAAGATCAGTTGGAATACCAAGTGAGTTTGCCGTCAGTTTTCATCTTTTAAACTACGAAATTGTTTAATTAAATCATTGCGTATTTTTTTAGTTTTGTGAAAAATTACGAAATCAGATTTAGAGTTCAAAATTTGAAATTTGGAAAAAACTATAACAGAAATTGATGGCAGAATTCATAGCAAAAATTATTACAAAAAACATTGATAAAAAAACGGTGAAAACTACCAAGAATATAATTATTTGTGAATATATAAATAGGTTTGTAAATATTGCGCTTGATAATGTATTATAATTACGTAACATGTTGAGTTGGTTACCATAAATCGTTACGTCATTTGCTTTTGAAAAACAGATTTTCAACCATTCCAGTTTAATACTTAAAAATTCCGATTATTTTCGTAAATATTATCGAAATCAACTATTAATAACTCACAAATATTATTTAATAACGTCAAAACTGGATAAAAATAAATGTAATCGAAGTTTTGTTACGAATACGAAACAGAGAAGTAACTAACGTTCAACCAGTCAACAAATAAACAGTGAAACCTGACGAAGGCGAGCATCATCAGTTCGTTCGATCGCCTCCGAACATCGATTTGATCAATGACGATCTGGTCATTTTGTTTCAAATTATAATTAAACTTGTTTTTAAAATAGTTAGGCATCGTTATAAAAGTCAGCAAAGAAAGTTTGGCTTATGGAAAAGAACCTATTCAGGGTTCTTTCTCGTACTTTTCTGATGACAAGAATTTTTGGATCTAAAGTGATCTACTTTACAAAACGTTTTATTTTTTTGATTAATTTGAACGCATTTTTAACAAACAACCAAATGACACTTTTTCAACTTTGTAATATCAAACTCAGGTGTAGATTTTTAAGTTTGAATAAACTAAACAACAGGAAATTCCGAAACCGCTGAATGAAGAAGGATACAGTGGTGGAAAATGGCATCCACCTTTTTGCTCCTCTGTGCCAATGTCCGCAATGATCTTACTGGCAGTTAACCTTTTTGTCCTATCTGGCTATAACAACATTTTCAAGAAAGTTAGTACACTTTTTACGCCAAAAATTTGATTCCCACAGTAAAAATTTTAAACTAGAAATATTTGAAATATTTGTCTCGAAGATTTATGTTTTAATGTTATCTATTTTTTGAATAATGATTCACTGTGCTTTTTATTACGTTAGCTAACATTTTTCAAAACTCGCATCAATAGGACCCGCTAACGAACTTGCAACAAAACAATAAAGATGTTGTAATTGGAGATGCAATATACTTCAATCGGCTGAATTTAGAGGATGAAGTAAACAGCAAAGAATGGATCTTGAAAAAGTTAGTTTCTTCGTCTCACAATGATGCAGTCGTCGAGAAGATAGAACGAACGCGCCAATCGGCTGCCAATGCAACAAGCGACGATCTTAAGACCACTGAAAGCTTTGGAAACTGTAGCAAAGATAAAATTAAATGGACGCAAAATGTAGTAATGTGTCTTATCGCATTGCTACATGCTGAGGTTGAACTATTCATTTTTTTTAATGAGTAAAGGCAGTTAAAACAAATTTATTTGTGAGTTTCCTGGCATGTTACTTGCAAATTTTATATTTAAATATTTTAATCACTAGGTTGCATTACTTATGCTTTTGTGGGTTATGAGACAGTTTGATTCAATGTTATTCAATCGTCATGCTCGACTAATTGAAGGTGAATGAAAACATTCTTCAACATTTTTAAACACCTGAAATTAAAAATATTATTATGAAATATAGTTTGCTCCTGCCAAAGTTTGCATTTTAATCACTTAATTCAAATTAATTTATACTCTAAAGGTAACAGCAACAACAAAGGCAGCAACGACAACAACAACAACAGTAACAACAGCAGCAATGACGATGACGAAGATTTGGAGGAGAATGATGACTTTTCATGGACAAACAGCAAATACGTTACCAGCGACTCCTGCTACACTACCAGTCGCTCAAACAAAAACGTAAACAACAAGCCGAGCTGCTCAAGTGTAGGCATTGCAAAAGAAAATCATTATTCTAAGTCTTCTAATGGAAATACAAACTTTAATCACAAACGCGAAGAGCACTACGTGGAAAGTCAAAAAAAATCTAAGAAGAAATATGAAAATTCTTATGCTGCCAGGGACACACCAAATGTTCTGAAATCAAGTGCAGTTCAGAACTTGAAATCTCCAAAATTAGATCAAGTGGTGAAAGCAAAAACCCCAAGCAAAGAAAATCATAAAAAATCAAAAGATGAGTCTAAAGTTGGAAAAGAAGTAATCGATGATAAAGCATTACCTGATAGTACAAGACGACATAGCAAAATTGACAATTTGGACAAAAACTTATTCAACAGAAGTCCAGACACACCTTTTGTTGGGAAAAATCAGTCAGTGTCAACAATTATTTCTAAGAGCAAAAGTAATTCAACAGCAGGTAAAAATAAACAACAAATAAACAAGGAAGAAAAACTGGAAACACCATTTTATTCTAAAAACTGTTCAAGAGCTTCGAATGATTTTAGACAGAGCCGTACAGAAAATGAGAAACTATTTGGAGTTTCCGGAGAAGAAACTGGTTTTTCCGAAAGAAACCTTTGCAATTCCGGTGTAAAACAACGTAAAAAAGGTTCAGCCAAAACCTCAGACAACACCGCCGCAAACATTTATGATTTTAATTTCAAAGATTACAAAGGTGAATGTGAATTTGAAAATTTTACTGAAAATACTATAGCAGGAAATTCTGAAGGTGAAACAGAAGAAAATTTGGACGAAACGGATTTTAACTTGACACAAAATGCGAGTCCACTATCTTCATCGACAGCAACTAAGGAGAAGGGTAAAAATGCCTCTGAAAGTTCAAGTGCATCGGTCGCGTCTGCAACCACTTCCAGGACTAAAACTGCTCAGAGCGAACCTACCGAAACTACTGCCGCACCTACTGTGGTCACAAGCATTGCTGCATCAACTTCTTCTACTTTGTCGGTACGTGCAAGAAAGCCTAAAAAATCGGATAGAAAAAGCAAAAGCTCTAGGAGAATTTCAGCAAGAAAAAAAGGCGACAGATCAAAAAGACGTCCGAGTGGTTATAAAAAATATCGACCACGAGCATCAAAAAGTCGCAGGAGCAGAAAGTACCACAAATCTCCAAACGAAAGGTCGTCTCAAGAAAGCTTAGGATCGAAAAGGAGGTCCAAGCGTAGAAGAGCTGGAGAAACCTCAAGAAGGAACAGACCATTTAAAGTTAGTGAGAAACGCCTGTCAGACTTAGAAAGAAAATTTAGTGGTGATCCAAAAGACACTAAAAAGCCGTTCGCAACCAATGAAGCGAGAATGAAAGAGTTGATGGAAAAGTTTAGCGACGATGAAGGAAGACCATTCAAGATACACGAATACCGTATGGACGAATTAAAAGAAAAGTTTGACAATATAGAAGGCCAAAAAGAAAAAAAGCAAAAGGCAAGCAAGAGCAAACAACGACATAAAGCTAGCCGTAGGGGTAAGTCTGCCAAACAAAAAACCTCACCGAAAAAGCAGCAGAAAAAAGGAGAAGGTAAAGATAAAAAGAAGTGAAATGACGACGTTTTACAAAAGTTTCAGCAACCGCACTGATTCATTGACATATTGTTACCAGCGAATTAACAAACATCAATTTTTTATTCCCGTATATTCAAATTTAAAAAAATCTATTGAAGAACACCAGAAATTTTTAACTTGTTTACTTTTACACGATAAAGTAATTTCTACTTGTTTGTTTACCAAGTGAACTGCAATAAAAAATTAAAATCAAATTTTTTTACTGATTTTTCGAGAATTTCTTTCAAAAGTTTGACTGATTTGCTCCAATAGAGCTCAGATCTTTTGGAAGTCAAGAGTTTGAAAGATTAAACATTCTCATCTTGTAAGAAGCTTGATGATTAATGAGATTTCAATTATTTTACCTTTATAAAAATTATAAAATAAAATATTAAATTTATTATTTTATTAAAATTAATTCGTTAATTCGAAATTAAATTTTGAACTTTTGAAAGCCTAAATTTGAGTCTATTTTTATTTATTTATAAAAAAAGTAATTCACTTGATTTTTAATTTTTTTTTATAAACAATGGAAAATCACAATCAAAAATATTATGCAAGCAAACAAACAATGAATGGACAATGCAATAGGCTTAAAAAAATTTACTATTTTATTTTTAATTAAATAAATTCAGTTAATTATTTAAAATTTGAATATTAAAAATTAAAATAACCTTTAAAAATTTAAGAAACTCCATAATAGTAATACAAAGCTTGATTCGTTTGATGTTTTATTATTTTTCAATAATGACATATAATATGATTATAATATGTTTGTAGACTTGTAGTTTAATGATGTGTTGTATAAAGTTGCTTATACTATAAACATATAAACTATAATGACTATAATAAATTATCTCTATCTTATTTATATATCTAAATTTTCTAAGTTTAATTTTCAAATAAATATGATTTTATCAGTCAATATTAAACAATTTATTGTCCTTAATTCATTATTTTAATAATTAATTAAATGAATTCTCATTTTATCAGTGAATTTATTAGTGAAATGAATGGTTTCAGTATTGATTTTATCATATATTATATTAGTCATATAATTTAATAAAAAAAAAGCTAAACAATTATTCAATTTCATACTTGACACCTAGATTGAAAGACACGAATCTGCATAGCATTATTGATTATTAATTAAGCTTGTATAATATACATTGTATATGTAACATTTGCCACCTAGTCAAACATTTTTAATAACTTGAAAATTATGAAATTTAACTCAAGGTTTTTTGATTATATTGCGATATTTCCCTTATAATTTTGTACATTTTTCATTTCCATATTAAAAATTTTCAATTGCAGATGTTGACTTAACGTTGATTGCAAGCTAACATGAAGTCATTATTGTTGAAGCATGCCGGCTATTTACCATTTCTCTCCCTTAAATATTCAAAATACCTGCTGAATAATTTGTATCGTAATTTCTCCACAACGAGCTTCTTCTTCAAACAGGAAGAGCTTTTTCCGCAAAGATTAGTTTTGCCGGAGTCACATGGCTACACACCTGTATTATCACCTGCTCAGGTAACTTCGATGCTAACCAGCAACCAAGCTACACATCACTATCCGGTGGGTGGACCAGTCACTCGTTTTGACAGCAGTCAGCTTTCTTCAAACAATCCCATTGAAGACAGAAGAGCTGTTGGCAAGCTAGTTCAGACAGGAGGTTTACTTTTCGGAGTGTTCGATGGCCACGGAGGAGCTGCCTGTGCTCAAGCTGTCAGTGAAAGATTATTTGATTACATTGCCTTGTGTTTGCTGAGCCCCAAACAGTTGGAGCATTACAGTAGACTGATGAGAACTTCAGAGCCCCTGTCTCTTCTTGATCTGTATCGCTTTCAAAATGATTATTTTAACGAGGATCTTGTGGAATTTTATTCTCAAAGTTTGCAGAAGTTTGTGGTGGAACATTTAAGCACTACTGGTCTTGAAGATGAAAATGATGAAATTGCTAACAGCATTATAGGCTACTTGAAGACTGCATTCAGACGTTTAGATGATGACATTTCATATGAAGCTATGCCTGTTGGTGGGAAAATAAATGAAGATCTTATGTCGATCGCCATGTCTGGTTCCTGCTGTTGCACGGTGCATATATTGGGGAAAACACTGCACACAGCAAACATAGGTGATTGCAGAGCAGTTGTCGGTAGCCTGGGGCAAGATGGTCATTGGGTTCCAAAAGTTTTGACTGTTGATCACAATGTTCATAACGAAAAAGAGGCTAAGAGAATTCACGATTCGCATCCTAAATCAGAGTGGATTTCACTCATTAGAAATGGTCGACTTCTGTCGCAATTAATACCTGTCCGAGCTTTTGGTGACGTACGATTTAAATGGCCTGTGAAAGACTTGAAAAATTTAGTTTCATTGCTGGGCAACAGTCCTTACGCTCAGAGTATAATACCGGCACACTACTATTCACCTCCCTACTTGATAGCTCGTCCGGAAGTGAAATCGCACGAATTGACGGATTCTGATCACTTCGTCATTGTAGCATCAGATGGACTTTGGGAGATGTTGTCAAACGAAAAAGCCGTCGAAATAGTCGGCGACCACATCACCGGCAAACAAGCCACCGATAAATCTGTCGATAGAGAACGATTCACGCTCGGTGAAATTAATCAAATATTACGCGAGAGGCGACGTGGCGAGGCTCACCGCACAACAGACAGCAACGGGGCCGTCCACCTTTTGAGGCATGCACTCGGATACGAACATCGAAAAGTTTCAGAAATGCTCACTTTTCCGCCTCAAATTTCACGATCCTATCGAGACGATATCACAATTATTATTGTTTATTTCGACACGAAATTTCTTGCAAAACAATAAAACTTCGAATTATTTTTTATAAAGATCAAATTCCTTACGTAGGGATGGTTTTATTGTTAATCTCATTTCAGTTGTACGCGTGCTCATATATTTATTTTAAAATAATATTCATTTGCTGCAACACAAAGCTTTCGATCGGTTGGACTCATGGGATATACATGGTTGGACCACATGATAAACAGTGGAACCGACCAATCGTTGAATTTTGTTTAGATTTCAAATTTGTTATGGTAATTAATTTTATCATTATTTAATTTATTATCGTTAATTATTTAAAATCTGTTGAAGCTGTCTGTTTTTATTTGCTGGTAGTAAAGTTGCCTATGTATTCTTAGAATTTTCTATCTAGGTTATTAAACTCAAATTTGGATGGATGTTGGGATTTTTTAATAAATCAGAAGTTTTATTCGTTTCCACTTAGATCTATCATATGCTCTCTGTTTAAATGGGCGCAGAGTCAAATGGAGAAATACCTCGGGGACAAAATTTAACAAAGCCATATAATTTTTTTGAATTATTTTTACAATGACGTCAGCCTACAGAATCACTATTTGAAGATCAACAAACATTATGTTCCGCTTTTCATCATTTAAATTAAAAGATCAATTTAATTAACATTCAGTTTTTATTGGTATAACATGCCATTGCTAAATATTTTTTTTAATTAATAAGAATCTAAATCTATTTGGAACTAATCAGATAAATTATAAATAGTATTAGTAAATAAATAGGTAAAAAATTTTCAAAAAAGAAATGTTCGCAACCTCTGGGGATTTCGATCAAAGTGAGTTGTATAGTTTTAGAAAATTATTCAATAATTTACGTTTCGTTTGTATAACAAAAAGCTTTGGCTGAAATCTTTGGTTACATCAATGCCAACTTGATCATACTGCTGGTTGGATCTGTCCTTTATGAAATTTGGAAAAATATTAACTATGGCAACGTCGACAACGGTACTCATTCATTCGTTTACCTGAGTATAATTTTATATGTTCATGTTTAAATTTTTTACAATTCTCATCAATATTTCTCGGAGGTATCAGCAACTCGAACACAGTGTATTTAAAAGATGCGTGAATCGATGCATCACAAACATTGCATGTAATAGACGGGGATTTCATTGTATTCGAATCCAGTCACTGCAGCGACAATACCAGGTATTTTAACCACTACACCATTCAGAATGTAAGTAGGTATGTATATATGCGAGTGTGTGTATCTATGTTTGTATGTATAATATTTTAAAGATCATTCTGTGAAGTATGAAGAGAACGAAAGTTTAAAAAGCTGCTACTCATTGGAGGAGCAAGGTACATCGCATGTCAGCAGTGAAAGTTGTGGTTTGTTAGAACCTCAAGAATACTTACAGGCAGACACGTTACTCGCGGATTCATTCGTCGATACCGTAAACAAATCACAAATGAACTGCTTTGTCGAAAATCACATTCCATCGATAACTAAGTCAAGAGCCATAATAAGTTTACCAAATTCTCAATTAGATATAAAAAATATTTTAGACAAAAATGAAAACGAGTCTATCGGTTTTAGAAGTAAGAATGATGATCAAAATAATGAGAAATGGAATGTGGCATTAGAAAACAGCTACATTTCAATTAAAATGAAACCGAAACGCCGAGAAGCAAGTGCCAATTATGAAAAAGAAAACAAAATATCAAGTTTAGATTTAGCCAAACATTCAACAAAACGTTTCAAATCTTATTTAATGAAAGGGTATTTAAAAACATTAGAACTTAACGCCAATAGGAATAATTTCAACGATGATAACATTTCCAATCTACTCATTGATATGAATAAAGTATCTGATGAACGTTTTGGTCAGAATTCTCTTAATAGTGAAAATGTGCAAGTTTATCAAAACAGTATTCTTTCTAAATCAGTCCAGGAATCCAGAATTGAACACGTATGTTCCAACAATCCTCATGACGTGTTCGTATCAAACATAACAAGTAATGAAGAGAATAATTTTTGTGAAAATGAGAACATAGAACCGCATCAGCAAAATGTACCTGTCACATTTTCTGAAAGTGGGTCCGTCCCGCTTGGCTCCGGTGAAAGAGATAATGGCCAAAAAGAAAATCTCAACATCCATTTGAAAGAAAATAGGACAGAATTTGGCAGTGGAAATTTTCCACCTACCTTCAAACAACTTTCACGTTTAATAACGGTAGGAGCAAAACGTGAGAGTTTAATTAATGAGGACGAATATTTGACAATTAAACGTTTTGCTAACCTGAATAGTTTTCATAAATTTATTCAAAAATATGAGCCTAATTGTGAACAGCAGACAGATGCATATTGTGCTTTTTTAAACATGCCTCAGGTTGCCAACAGTTGTAAATCTTTAAAGATTGGCAAATCCTTTTCAGACTTATACTCCACTAATTACACTAGTTCGATGTCTCTTTCTGAGAACACTTTGAAAAATTGCAACTTTTATTGCAAGCCTGAATTTTGTACAACTCCCGTAATTAACAATGTCGGATCAGATCTTTACATCAGGTCACTAAATAATAGTTACAAATCTTCAAATCCTACCGTGCAGTTATGTTCAAAAACTTTTTCATCACCAGTACTACCTTTGTTGCCTTTTGAAGGAAATGCCAAAATTTCTAACAAATTTAATTTTCAAAACATTTTAAACAAAAAATCAAATTCGAAATTTTTGCCAAAAATAAGCAAACCTCTACCTAACTATTTTAGTAAAATAAATCCGGATAAACATTTGATTTCAGAGAAATCAACTTTCGACAAGTTACATAATTCTTTTCCAATGCAAAAAAGCTTAAAAACAAATTTTCTATCGGACTTTAAAGAATCTTTGGACAACGATTTTAACGTGTTAAATAAATGTAATTTTGCTTGTTTGAACCAATTTAAATCATGCATTGAAAAACTTTCGAATAATTCGGAGGCCGAAACCACCGTTAAACCCGTGGAGGAATACACCCGAGTAAATGTTCCGGTTTTCAAAGAGTTAGCTGATGGAAACGTGAATAAAATAAAAAAGATTTTCTACGCCAGTGGTTGGGCCAATCAAACTGATCTGTCGATGTTTAACGTTGCGGATGATAGCACTGGAGATCAGTACGACGGCCTTGCAAACATGGCAGGCATGTGCCAAGCAAATTCAAACATTGAACCTGCGTATGCATACAGAGACGACAAAATTTTTGCATCAAAATCTGGCACCATTATTCATAAAAAAATAGCTGATGATAACTCAAACGATAATTTTGGAAGTTTTTTGATAATTAATGAGATTTCGAATTTATCAAATAAGTTAGATAAGTTCACAACTGACGATGGCGCAAACGCAAAACATGTCTCTCTGAACAATAACGCACCACCTTTCTTCTGCAAGAGGAAGAAAAAAGATAGAAATGACAAAAACACAATAATAAATTATAATGATAACAGAATGATACAAACGGACTTATTGGAAGAACAACTGGACGTTAACCATCAATTCATTCCCGTCGAAAACACTGCAATAGATCCCTGGTTATTTGACGCACATAACCATAACGACGACGATGATAGTTTTATTTCTAGTATAAGAAAAATGCTTTCAGACAAACATAAGAAACAAAAATCTGTAACTTTTACAAAAAAACTCAAAACACACAAAAGTAACAAAAATGTACATTTTAAATCAACGTCTAGCATTGGCAGTTCCATCAGCAAAACTTCAAATTCGAACGATGACTTCTCTTCATCAAGAAAAAGATCCGACGTAACTAAAAGCAGTTCATCTGATGGACAAAAACTATGCGTCAAAAAAATGGCAACTTTTTGTCAGCATGAAAACGTTGAAAATTTGACTCGTTCAAAAAACAAGAAAATCGGATTGAACAAACTTAAATTTTTATTCAAATGGAAAAATAAGTTGGCACCCAAAATTAAAAATTCGAAAAAACATTACTCAAATATTGAGTTGAATTCATGCAATTGTCACCAACTTGAGTATAACAATAATTTTTGTGAATCAAATATTTGTAATTCGAATTCATTGTTCGATAAAAATTGCTCAAATAAAACTGAAATGCGCCTGTTGATTTCTGGTGGAAATAAAAGAAGTTTGACCAGGTCTAATAACAACGGGAACGATAATAATGGCTATCTGCAAAAACTTTCTACCAAAACTTCTTATAAGAAAAAAGTTTCTAAATTACAATCAATCACAAAAGGATCTAAATCTGTGGAGAAGACGGTTGTTGAAACGAGTGATATCTCCTCGGTTGAGAAAGTGGACACCAAATCACTCCTTTCTTTCCAAACGACAACTTCTGCATGGACTGCTGAAAGTTCGTCCGCAGTTATTAGTACACGTTCAAGTGACAAAGAAAAAATAGGTAACAAAGGCAGTTCAAGTGACAAAGAAAAAATAGGTAACAAAGGCAAGCATCACAGTAGAATTGACAATAAAAAATTTAACCAGCAAGTAAGTAAAAACGCCTCAAAACGCAAACCAATAACGGCCGATCAGCATGATGGCGTTAGTGATGTCTTGTCGTTTGAAACTTATTCAAAACTAAGTTCATATGAATCATTGGTTTCTTATGAATCAAATAAATTGATAGATTTTAGTTTCACAAATAAAACATCTGTCTCATCAGACTTGACTTTTAAGGATGGAGACTCATCGAAATTTGGCAGCGTAACTCCAAACGGTAACGCGTTTACACATTCTCAAAGCCTTATAAATTCAGATTGCTATAGAAACAAAATTGAAACAGACGAAAAGAAAAAAGCAGCTCAAACTTCGTCACACTATTTCACAGTTATGAAAAATAATAAAAGGAAATCATCAATAAAGCTTGTTAGCATCAACATACCTAATTCAGTAGAAGACAGCAAAAATCTTCCAGCTATGATTGGCAATTATAATACAAAATCGTTTAATAAACGGAATGCTGATAAAGAAATTACTCTGAACAGTATTTCTTCCATAACGTCAACGCGAAAGGACTTGAAAATGAGTCAACCGGTTCGTGATGTCGTCATAAAAACTAAGCACTCTTCAGTTATTCAATTAGATTCGCAACGTGATGGAAAAAGTGTTGACGTTTGTAAAGTCTGCGATTTAAAATCTGCCATGAAGCGCATAACGAATGCTAATGTACTTTCCACCGAAACTTCCAAACGTTCAATAAATAAACTGTTCGCAAAATCTGACGCTAACTCATACGTTCAATTAAATTCCTATGAAGACTCCGCTAAGAAAAGTAACAAAAGAAATGATAAGTTTGAAAACGAGCACGCTAATATGAAATATGTGAACAAATCAACTAGCCAGACTAGAAATCTTAAAACTTCATCAAGTGGATATTCTGTCAGAATAAAATATCAACAGCACTTACAACAGGAACCCAAAAGTGAAACCTCAACAGATTTACAAAATATTGCAGGTAATGTTACAGTAATGGGTCCAGACAATAATCTGCAGAGTGAATTGAAATCTGGATGTCAAGTGGAGATAGATTCGTCGATAGAAAAAGTTTCCGAAGAAACAACGGAGGAAGAAGAATTTGTTAAAACGACTTCTTTTTTATCCAACACAAATTTGGGTAGGAAACTTTCGAGTCTTGATGAAAAAAACATTGCCAACGAGGGTGGAGCAATTAAATCGAGCTGTTCGTTTGTTTGCTCAAATGAAGTTGCAATACATAATGATAGCGGACGAACTAGCAAAACCGTATTAAAAAAAGATAAAATTTTGGAAACAATGACTTCAAATATGACAAATAGTCTAAAAAATGATAGTGAGTCTGTTGATAATGTTCTTTCTAAAGTAACACCTGTCGTAACTGGTAGAAGTGAAAATGATAAAACTACAAATTGTAACATCATTCCTGATGAGCAGCTGTTTCAACGTTCTGTTTCCGTATGTGAATCAAAATGCAACAGAGATGCCAATGCAGCTGGTGAAAAATGTGAAAAACCTTGCCCGAAGAATGGAAATTTCTGCTATTTAAACGAACAAGGACAATTGAAAATTTTAAATGAAATTTCGTTAAATAATTCGTGCGAAAATGATTCAACATTTACAAATTTTTCTTATTTTGTTTCAAACACAAATGACTCAACATCTAAGACATCTTTGGTTGGTTTTGCGAACAAAGTTAATATCGATGACTCTGTGGATCGGAAAACGGATAGCATTAATTCTAACAAACGCAGCTATGTAGATGATAATAAAGCCCAACAGACTCCACTGACATTAAACATTTTTTTATCTGAGGAAAAAAAATCGCCGGTTGAAAATATTTCTTCGGTTTTGAAACAGTCTAAATCGAATGAACAAATTATGAACCCATCATTAGGCGGTGTTTCCGACTGTGCGGCCATCAACGATTTTGTTCAGCCAATAACGGATACATTCTCAAATGTACAAATTCACGCAGAAAAACTTTCTATGAACACAACTAAACAAACTACTGTAAACTCGTTATGTAAAAATGATAGCAATTTTGAGAATTTTACAGCACCAGCTGTTAATCGTTTTACTTTGTTAAAATCTCAATCACAGCTAGCTTTTAGCAATTCGATTAAACCTGATAGTTTGAATAAATCAAAAAATGATAGCGAGTTTTTGATTGAATTAGTTGAAGCTGATTTAGCTGCAAATTCAAGTTTCAGTGACTCACGTAGTAAGGTATGTAATAACGACGTTAACGTAAAATATGAGTCAACATTTAATCTTGTAACATCTTCTGAAGGCGGTACGCTATCTGACGGTTTGACTAAAACTAGCTTCGAATCAGGACTTAATCTAGCAGAATCTGTGACATCTTTTAAAAGATTTGTTATGTCTGCAATAAAGAAATCAATAAATGATTCATTAATCACGACGTATCGAAATGATAATTTGAAGCTGTTATCAAAATTATTATCAACAAATGCCAGAAACATGTCAAGTTCATCTTATGATAGTCATACATCAGAAGTTTTTAGTTCACATAATAATTTAAAATCATATTTAGCTGTAGAAAATAATGCGTTAGGCAACAGATCTCTTTCGGCTACAATTAACCAGAATAATTCAAAAGAATCATTAATTAATATGGTGAATTTGTTAAAGTCAAAGTTAAAAATTGAAAAAAGCCAAGTGGAATGTTTCAATACTAGAAAATTAAATACTTATTCGAGAAAGTCATTAAAATCTAAACAAACTGAAATGTCTGAAAATTATTCGAAAAAGGTTGAAAAATTGGACAGTAAAACTGGGGAAAAAGGAAAACAAAGTAAAGATCAAAAGATAAACGAGTGTACAACGAGTTACCAGGCATGTATTAAAAAGAAGCCTCATAAAAAGTATAGTTCACACTGCAAACCGGATTGGATGAGCAATATTTTTCAATGTAATCGATATAGAAGAACTACTAAGTCGGTACAAATTGCTTCAAAACGAAACAAACCATTTATCAGATATAATCGTAGTCTAACAAAACGATCAGAAAGAGCAAATAGTGTTTGCTTCATGAAACCAAGCATGTCTATCAAAAAAGTTCCGCTGTCCAGCAGAAAGTGTAGCCAATTGAGAAATTTGGAAAAATGTTTATACGAGGCATTGAAAACAAATAGAACTTTTAGCAACCGAGATGATCTCACTAACCAAACCATCACAAGTCGATGTTCCGAAATTAAGTCGCAACTTTTTCTTAACGATGTATCGACTCTTTTTCTTAAAGAAACAAACTCGCAAAATAAATTTTCATCGAAAATCGAATTGTTCAGTTTTAATCCATCAAAAAGCAAAACTGAACTACAAAAGTTATCCTCCAATGAAGTGTCAAACTCGGTCAATAAAAAGGTTTTAAAAAAATCTGCTATGTTTACTGCCACTTTTCAAAATGAATCCACGAAACAGACAGAGGATTTGCAAAACAAAAATTTGTCCTTAGCAACTTTTGACTCATCTCAGAAAATTGAAAAATATGCTCAAATATGTGAACCTAAAAAATTTAATTCTAAACGTCAGTTAATGCGTGAAATTGAAAGAAAAATTGAAAATTATAAAAAAGTTTTGAGCTCAATAAAAAAAGATGCTATGTCGGTGAGGCATGTAAATTGTATCGTCAACGAATTAGGACCCTCTTTGTCAAAACAACTCTTACCAGTCCCTTGTCTTGTCATGAAGCCTAGAAAGAAAACTTATGATAAATTGGATAAATCAAGTAATCAGAAGAGTATATTGAAAACAAAAAGTTATCAAAATATTTATAGAAAAACTTTCAAGTCGCAATCCGAAACTAAACTGATTTGCAGTGTATTGCCGCGCAAAAAGATTGTAGACAAATTATGCGTCAAGCAAACAGTTAGTGCACACCGTAGAGAAGAACCTTCTGAAAAATTGTACAAAAGTTATCACCTGAGTTCCGAAAGGGAAATAGAAAACAAACATGCAAGAGCAAATTCTCTTAAATTTAAAAAATATGTACCCCGACAATGCACAAAATTTGGCAGAAATATGGGTCCACTAATGATAACAAAAGTTCCATTTTGTTCAGGCACCTTTAAACTTTTAACCAATGGTGAGGAGAGGTTGAATATTTCTAAAGACTCGGAATTTTTCAATAAAAACGATCAATTAGGCCAGAAATGTTTTTTTGACAAAAATAAATTTATATTAAAAAACAAATCAAATCATTCAAAAAAGACGATTAATAATAATACTTCGAAGATTCAGGCCGATAAATATCTGCACTCAACTGCAAAAGGTCAAGCCAAAAAGCGTTCTTCGAATGGAAAATGTTTTGATGTTGACAACAGTCGAAACCAACCCATCGATATTGTTAAAGATTCTATGGAATTTATGGAATTAAACTTGGCTAATATTTATAAGAGCATCATTTCGAGAGCTGATTGCGGTAGAAATAAAAAAATAAATAATTCAGCTTTATTAGATATTTCTGATGATGTTAGTAAGATGGTCGAACTAGGAGATAGAACCCCATCGTTAAGATCACTAGCTCCTTCGCTACGTGATGTCAGACAGTTGGTTGAACTAAAAGATAGAACCCTCCCACCGTCGTCTTCTTTGCTACGTATAACTAATCCAAATGAGATAAAACGCGAGAAAATTCTGCAACAGTCAAAATTAGACGTAGACGAAAAACTATGTGAACAAAATTTGCAAGATGGGGCGGTATTTCCGTCAAAAACTAGTTCAACAAAAGTTAAAAATAAACGTAGGAGTGGAAGGAAAAAAAATGTTTTGAAAGAAAATCATGAAGAAAATTTTTATAACGAAAATGCTAAACAAACATTAATTGAATTTGACCAGTATATACCTTCTACAGAACTAGAACATTTACAAAAAAGAAAACACAAAAAATGTAAAAAATCTCATAAAACTGAATCTAAAAAATCATTGACTTGCCAGAAACCTTTAATAGAAACAAATAATTCTACATCAGAACAAGTTGAATGTTTAAAAAAAACTAAGAAGAAAGAAGCAAAACGCCAAAAACAGAAGAGAATTAAAACTCCTCCTCCGGTTGAAGATTCTGTTGTAAAACTTTTTGAACGCCCCAAGGAATTTGTTACAGAACTTTTCAATTGTGTTAGCAATTCCCTGACAGAAATATCTAATCAGTTAAGTAATGGTAATGAAATTAAAACTCTGCTGGATGAACCAATAATGGAAGGCCAAAAATTCAGTTTTTGTGAAACGTCCACAGAAAATGAGATACCCGAATCGAGCAATTTGGCGGTTGTCAGAAAAATATCTGCCAGTAAACCATGTAATGACGTTAATGCAAAAAAAACTTTGAAAACTTCGACCGAGTCAGAAAAATTTTCGGAGGAGGTGCAGTTAGAAACAAATAAAGGGACAAATCAAAATTCAATAGGTAATGCTATGTTTAACAATGATAACATTCTGTCGCATAACGTAGCTTATAATCCTTCTAAATATTATGAAGATGAAAAAGATAAGGCACAGCATATGAATGGAAATAATTTCATCAATGAACTTTCTTTTCAAAAATCTGCCAAAGCGAACATCATAAAAAGACTTTACGGTCAACAAATCAGAGAGCAGTTATCGCGTAACAGAGGCGGTCGGTTGAATCTTCAATCACGTGAACATAAACTTGCTAACATCTTATCCAAGGTTAACTCGAAAAATAACTCCAATCAAAATGTTCCTACACAAAGCTCTTGGGATACTGGGAAAAAAAAGTTCATGGAAACAATCAGTTCAAACCAAAGCCTGAAAAAACGTTAAATCCCAAAACCTTATAAAAATATTTTTATTTTTTAACAACCTCAATAAGCTGAATTTTTGAAAATTTATTAAAGTATTTTGTTGATTAATAAATTTTGCCTTGTAACGTATTTCATTTTAATTTATAAGCTAATTGATTGATTGATTGACTGATTGACCGATTGATTGACTGATTGACCGATTGATTGATTGATTGATTGATTGATTGATTGATTGATTGATTGATTGATTGATTGATTGTTAAGCAGAGCTGGCGGGTTTGATAGAATGAACGCGTATGACTATGGAGAATCGAATTTTTTAATGAAATCATCTTATCGATTACTTCTCATTGCGTACATTGCAAGAAGCAAGGGCTGAGTTGACTCCAGGAAATAAATTATAAATTGAGTGATTTTAAATAATATAACATAAACAAATCGTTTCTGAACATTTTCTTTACACAATCAATGTCAGCTCATAATATCAGCGACTCAAGAATGATAATGACATAGTGTTATTATATAAATAAATTAATAAAAAATATATATATATATATATGTATAAATATATATATAATTGGATAATCAAGTGGAAACTACTATAATTGTAAATAACAATAATAATAACTATGAGCTAAACAATTGAAAATATACTTCTGTAAAATATTTTTATCCTCCCATACGTGCAATTACAAACCTCAATTGGTTGTTACGAGTCTATCCTCAAAGTCAAACTATTGTACTGAAATGAAGATCAAGAAATTTTTACCTAACTTCTAAAATATTTGTACATGTTTAATAAATTCATTCGTAATTTGATAATTTATTTTTTCCTGAAAATACATATCCACCTAACATCGTTTTTCAACTCCTAAACTGAACCGGAGCTTCAACATGTTCAGCACTCACAGAAATGGAACACCAAAATCTCCTAATTTTATTAAAAATTCAGACGTGTTTTCGAGTGAGGACCCGGACAAGATTTTTACGGATCTTTTAGAAATTGGCCACGGTAGCTTTGGTGCTGTCTACTATGTCAGTTTTCTTTGTTTAATGATTTTGATTAGATTCTAATTTTCTAATTATAAGATTAAAAATGTTCAGTGAAAATTTTAAAGGAAAATATTTTAACAAATCTAAAATAAATTCATTCAATTATCAAAAAAAATGTTTTAATTAAAATTCATTTTAATCCTTAATTAAAACAGGCAAAACATGCCATAAAAAATGAAGTTGTTGCTATTAAAAAGATGTGCTTTCAGGGAAACAAGTCTGGGGAGGTAGTTTTTACTTGCATAGAATCATAGAATAAAACTTAATAAAAATAATAAAAGTAATAAATGTTACATACAAACATACATTATATATATTTGATTTTAAGAATTTAAAGAATTTGATCTTTTACCAGCATATGTATATATATATATGTATACATATATATATATATATATATATATATATATATATATATATATATATATATATATATGTATATATATATATATATATATATATATACGAACTACAAACATTTGGTAGAATTTATAGAATATTGTAAAATTATGGTATTACCAACATATATATATATATATATATATATATATATATACATATATTAATCAATCTTATCAAATCTTGTTTATAGTCTCCATTCGTTATGGGTCAGACTTTTTTATTCCATCAATTCATCCATCCATTCATCAGTTTCTGTCTCCAAGCCGATCTATATATATATATATAAATTATATTATTTAGTTTTCTAATGGTATATATGCATAGTTTGGCTATCCTGTTTGCTAATAGTATATACATACACTATACAGTCATGACTTCATGGCAATGAAATAAGGATTAGAAGAATTATAAGATGAAATGTATAAAAAAACAGACACAGATGAATAATTCATTATATAATTATGATATATATATATTTATATATATATATAATATATATATATATATAATATATATAATATATATATATATATAATTTTAGCTATTTGATTATTTATATATTGTTTATATATTGTAAATTTACAACTTGGGTGTAAGGTAAATATTAACATTATCCATGCTACCAGACTAAATAAGCAAACAAGCCATTCAAACACATACACACACTCACTCTCACACATCTCGCACACACACACACACACACACACACACACACTCATACACACACCCACACAGATTTCTAATTTTATTTATAACTGTGTTTTACAGTCTATTAGATATAGATAGATGGCACAATATTGTATATAACAGATTGAAGGTAATTGTTAGGGTTAATTTTGCTGCTCTAATTGTTGCCATATATATGAGTAGATTGTTATTTAAAGGGAAACATTTTAAATTGATTTTTCAAACTTTCAAGAAATGGCAAGATATTATAAAAGAGGTACAGTTTCTACAGTCACTGAAGCACGAAAACTGTGTTGCCTACAAGGGCTGCTACATTAAGGATAACACTGTTTGGGTCGGTTTTTGGCTGCTCTATTACATTTTTTTATAAGTTTTTTTTTAGTATTCTCAAGGGTTACAACACCAAACACACAGTGTATGTTAATGCTTATGAATGACACACATTGTATGTTTTAGGTCGCAGAAGTAAATTCACTTGAATGCATGAATATCATCATGAGTTGATTTTATCTACATCTCTTCATTTCAATTTTTATTTAGGCTTTCTAAGATTCGTTCGTTCGTTTGTTTTATTTTATTTTTGGTTTATTTTTTTTGATAAATTGTTAAATTGCATTATAATGGAAGATTTTTTTAATGGATGGATATTACACTTGTAGTTGTCCATGGAGTATTGCTTGGGGTCTGCTTCAAATCTCATTGAAGGTTATCTTCTTTATCATAATCTGTTCATATTATTTATATCTATAATATTTTTGTTGGGATGTGGTTTATAACATTTTCAAAAAACAGATTTTATTTTCTGGAGATAATGTTTGAGTAGTTAGATGAAGAAATGTTGGAGAGAGAGAGAGAGAGAGAGAGAGAGAGAGAGAGAGAGAGAGAGAGAGAGAGAGAGAGAGAGAGGGAGAGATAGGGAGATGATAGATGTAGGAGAATGTTGAATAGATTAGATAGTTATTCTCATTATTAGTTGCTACAAAATTGGGACCAATGGAGTTAATCTACAAAGTATAGTCTGATATTTGACTTGCAATCTGTTACTGTCTATCTCTTTCACTTTCTCTCTCTTTCTCTTTTTCTTTTTCTCTTTTATTATATTATACTATTATAATTATATAGACTGTATACTGAATTAAATGAAATTTAGTTAGGAAGAAGATTAAGAATTGTTGCATTAGTTGCTATCCTTGATAATGAAAATGTTTGATTTATTTGAATTGGAAAAATTGATATGCAGTATTATTTTGGAAAATTAGTCTTCTTAAAGAAAGTGCTAGGTGCTGATTGTTCAAATGAATGAATGAATGAGTGAGTGAATGAATGCTAAAAATAAAAAAAATTAGAAGATCACCACACCAAACTTCAGTCAGGTTTAAACATTGCTTTCATTCCTGTTGTTGACGGTATCTTAGTGAGACTGCACTTGCTGACATCCACAATCATCACACACAAACGCCATCATTACTATTATACAAACGATTTTATTTCAATGATGATGTTGCACTACATTAAAATTAAACATTTTTCGTCCCTTTTCTAGTTTAATTTCAACTATATTTTACTTTTTTTGTATTCTTTGTACTGCTGCTCTGTCAAACACAGAGCTCCTCACATGTCATTCGATACTTGAAAACTAAACTTTTGTACCACAAAGGCTGTACTATCCACTAGAGCTCCAGGCGGATAACCGCAATGTGGTTTCAAACCACGGTTACCGCATCGCAACTGTGGTTGCCGATAAAAAATTTTCAAAACTATGCGGATTTTGTCTGTTTATATTTTCAAAAATTTTCAGATTACAAAATTTTGTTTTTTCGTTTGTTTGCATATATGTACGTGTGTGAGTATGTATGTGTATTCAAGGACCATATCCGAGTCTCTCAAGCAGCTTCTAATTACTTTAGTGGATATGAATAAAGAATGTTTGTTCAATGTTACACACACACACACAAACACACAACACACACACAACACACACACACATGCATATGTAAATGTGTGTACATATGTGTGTTATACAAAACGTACGTGTGAAGTGTATCTATCTTTGATACTTAACACAAGTGTTATCACCACCATATATACACATATACGGTACACACATACGTATATACAAATTAACATACATATATATATGTACTGTACATACATATATATATATATATATTTTGGTTTGATCCACATATAACATAACATCTTCATTAATACTAAATAAATAAATAGCTTCTTGTTTCAGTTCCTCATCGTCGTTCATTTCGTGCTCGTTGTTATGTTATTTCAATTATTAAATGAAAAATTTATTAAATTCTTCTATAATTCTTCTGATTGTAATTATAATGTAAATAAATTGCTCTCTAGTGTTGCTATCTTCTAGTTTTAAACATGAGATTAAGACGGCCGATTTAGGTTGCCTCTTCGCGGATGTGGTGCAGATGATGTGGATGATGAGCAGTGCGGATGCGAGCGGTTGCGGTTTGGAAAAATAGTCTCTGCTTGGGGGCTCTACCATCCACACCACACGACGCACATACACATTATGCATGCACGCGCAAACACTGCATCATACATATGTGTACAATGATGTTTGAGTTGCGGACAGACAGTATTTGAATCATGCCGTTGCAAAATAGCAGCATGTGACATGGCACTAACACCCACTTAGCTAACTCAGTGACCATTGGTAAATTATTATTTATTAAATTTTTATTTCGAATTTTTTTTATGACTTCTAAAAAGTGCATAAGAAGAGTTTATGTGAGGTGGAGGTAGCTTCGATCTGTGATGGAGCACTGAAGGGCCTGTGCTACCTGCATGGACGGGGGTGCATACATAGGGATGTCAAGGCGGGAAACATACTTCTCACTGACAATGGAACTATCAAATTGGGTTTGTTTTTTTGATCTGTTCACATCCATACTTTTGTTTTTTTTGTGGCTAAAATTATAAAGTTTAATCAGAGCATTGATTTATATTCCATTTATTGGTTAACATGCGTTTGAAATTTAAATATTTTATTAAAAATATGTTAATTGATGTTACAAATGATTAAGTTGAAAATTTTTCACCAGCCGACTTTGGATCGGCTTCAATAGTTTCCCCAGCTAACTCTTTCGTTGGTACTCCATACTGGATGGCTCCGGAAGTTATCCTTGCCATGGATGATGGTCAGTATGATGGAAAGGTGGACGTCTGGTCTCTGGGCATCACGTGCATTGAACTGGGTTTGTGCTTTCTTCGTTTAATCTTTGATATTTGTGCCTAACATTGTTTGATATTTATTTGTGGAAATTTATTCTTAGATCAACATTTTATTAGAAATCAGCTCAGAAATATTAAATATTATTTGATTTTTTAGAGACTCGCATTATAATATTAGAAATTGGATTGTTTTTTCCTGAAATCATTTATGAGAGAATACTGCTCTGTAATGCATTGCTACAACATGAGAACAACTGCACTGCGTACCTTCAAAACCACAAGGACATCGGACCTTTTATATGCACATCTAGTATTTATAAACGCACACGCGCACACAATCACATACACGCACACACACACACGCACGCACACACACATACACACGCACATGTACACTCTTCTCAACTCCTCACCTATTTCACCACCACCAACAAACTGTCAGCTGAAGAGAAGCCACCTCTCTTCAATATGAATGCCATGAGCGCCCTCTACCACATCGCTCAGAACGACCCTCCAGTTCTCAGGTCCACCGCCAATCGACAGTTCAGTGAAGAATTCCAAGCTTTCGTTGATGTCTGTCTAGTTAAAAACCCTGAGAAACGGCCGAACGCCAGCCAGTGTCTTGAGGTTTGTGCTTGCCGCTGATTGGCTGCACTCTTTCATGCTCTTTGGTTCTGTTTTATTTTGATCTTTCGTTATTATTATTATTATTGTTATAATTTTGTTGTTATTATGGACAAATTGTTTGGTTGACAGCTGCCATTCATGAAGATGCCTCGGCCACCTGATATTCTATCCATTCTTGTTGACAGAACAAAAGAAGCTGTTCGTAAGCTCGATACCATGCAAGGTGATTGATTGGTCGATTGATTTGTCGATTGGTTTTTTGATTGATTTGTTGATTGATTTGTTGATTGATTGGTCGATTGATTGGTCGATTGATTTGTCGATTGATTTGTTGATTGATTTGTTGATTTATTTGTTGATTGATTTGTTGATTGATCGTTTTTTATAGATTTTTTTGGCTCATCTGAGGATTAGATGGTTCATTTTTTTTATTGTTTTTAATGTTTGGTTGGCAATTGAAAGAAGGAAGTGTGCTTTTAAAATGCTGTAATGAATTGGCATTGTGGGATATATACATGTAGTTAGATTTATCGTTTAGATTGTTAGACATTAGTGCATAATAACATGCCTAATGAAATCTAATATATGTTAGCATGTTTCTCACTCCTTATATTTACTTCATCTCAACTTGATCAGTACCAGACAAACGAATAAAAATTATAGAATTGAATTCAAACGTATTGTATTTACATTTTTCTACTGGCTTGTAGTAGACAATAAAAAAAATTTTAAAAGTACATTAATTAATCCACTCATTATTCATTTTAGTTATTTATTTGTTCAAATTCTGGATAGGGATTAAATTTACAAGGAGGATCTTGAAAATCCCGGAGATAGCTGAGGAGACGGAGATAGCAACAGCAACGAAGGAAGCTGCGTGTAAGACAAACTCCACTGAGGAGATATCTGCTGGTGAAGAATCTATTGTTAGTTGTTGTTGTCGTTGTTGTTGTTGTGTGGTTTGTTGTTTTGTTTTACTGTGCTGTTGTTAGTTGTTGTTGTGTTGTTGTTGGATGTTGTTGTGTTGATTGCTGTCATTGTTTATATTGTGTTGTTGTTGTTGTGTGGTTTGTTGTTTTGTTTTGCTGTGTTGTTGTTGTGTTGACTGTTGTCACTGCTGTTGTTGTTGCTGCTGCTGCTGCTGCTGCTGTTGTTGTTGTTGTCATTGTTGTTGTGTTTTGTTTTCTGTTTTGCCTGTGTTAACTTTTAAAAGCCTCTGAAATATAATTGCGAACGAGAGTTTTTACAAAAGAGAAATTATTATAAAACAAAAAATGATATAATCCTTTTTGCAATGTAAGTTGAACTGCTGTTGTCTGCTTAATGTTGGATGTATGTTTTTCTGCTTTACCAGCTATATATTTGTCATAATTTTCATTTTTATTATGATATTTATTATTTCATTTTTTCATTTTATTGATAAAAAAATTGATTTATTATTATTGCTATTGTTATCATTACTACAATATTTCAATTATTTCAATATATTTAAAATTGTTTTATTACTCCAATGAGGTTTTTGTATTTAATTGAAAGTTAATTATTATACACTGTTAAGAAGTGCACATGTGTAATGTTGAAAAAAAAATTAAAAAAAAAATTGAAATATCACACATACATATTGTCTGTCATCAAGCAATTATAAATATTTGTAAACGATTAAACGAAATTCCATGGCTGTATTAATTAACCAGTCAGCTTAACAAAAACTGCCTACTCCCAAATTTGTCATCTCATTAGTTAATCGTCATAACCGCATCATCATCGTCATTGTGACGTCATCACTACGTCGTTACTCCGTTGTTGTTATTATGTATGACGTCATCGTAACTACATTACATTATTGTTATCGTAACACTATCACGACAGTGCCACACATCAGTGCCATTATTAATAACAGACAACACGCGTTATCATTAGCGTAACAGAACATGGTCTTTATAGAAATTACACAAAATTTATCATAATCGTCGTCGTCTCCATACTCCATTATGATCACAAAACTACACCATTACAACAACATCACAACAACAACATCACAGCAACAACATCAACACAACAACATCACAACAACAACATCATAATAACTTCACAGCAACAACATCACAACAACAACATCCCCACAACATCACAACAATGACATTGACAGGAAGACGGTCACAGCAACAAGTCAGACAGCCTAACGAGTCGAGAGAGTCAGGAGAGCATACTGACAGGTGGTTCGAATCCGCACCTGGCTAGCAACAGCAACAAGACCACACCAGCCTCCACACCGTCATCATCGCCGTCTAAGAAGTCAACTAAACAGCAGCAACAACCACAACATGAACAGCAATCAACAATGATTGATGTTAGGTTCATTCATTTTTTTTTTCTTGTAGAGCGTTCTATTTTTATTTTGTAATAATCTTTCTTTTAAATGTTTTTTGTTGATGTTTTTTCTTTCGAGATACTGAGGTTCCTTATTGGAAGTTAGGTTAGATTAAACGATGTAGAATGAGGATGATGATAATGAATAATAGATGTTAGTGATGTTGAGATGATACTACCACTTATGATGGAAAATTATAATTTTCTTTACTTACACACATACACATACTCACCAACGTAACAAACACCCATTTACGTATTTACACATAACCGACACACACACACACACACACACACACACACACACACACATACATACACACACACAAACATACATACATACAGACATACATACACACACACATACATACAGACATACATACATACATACATCCAACACACATACATACATACCGTACATACATACACAAAACCACACACACACACATAAACACACGCACACACACATACACACTCAACAGCGACCACCAACAATATCACTGGCGATGGGTGGCTTATCGAAGACCTCCTCGTCTTCATCTGATGCCCCGAACAACTTTTCAACGATTCGCACGACGTCCATCGTCACGCAGCAGCATCGCCAGCAAGTCCAGCAGAACATCATCAGGGAACAAATGTCTGGCTACAAGCAGATGAGGAGACAGCATAAGAGGCAACTGCATCAGGTTTGTTGGCTTCAGTTGGCTAGCTGGCTGGCTGCTTGGCTGCCTCATTCATTTGATAATTGATTGACTGATTGATTGGTTGGTTGACTGGTTTGTTAATTGACTGATTTGTTTGTTAGTTTTTTGGTTGGTTAATTGGTTGATCGATTTGTTTATTGATTGACTGATTGGTTGGCTGGTTGATTGGTTGGTTGGTTATTTAATTGGTTATTTTATGGTGGAGTGATGATGATGGTGAAGATGGGATTTTATGATCCAGTTGATTTTGAAGAGGCAGATGTTGTGCATGGGGATTGTTATTGCAAATATGAACTTCCAAATATGTTATTTTTAATTGCAGCTTGAGAACAAGCAATCGATCGAGTTGGATGAATTGAAGCAAAGAAATGAGAAAGAGTTTGAATTACGTCGGACACAGTATTCCAAAGAACTTGAACTTGACCTTCAGAGACAGGTCAAGGAGAAAGAAAAAGTGCAGGTCAGCTGACTGGTGGTTGATTGATTAGATCTAGTTCAGGGTTCATTGATTGGTCGGTTTTTGTTTGATTGGTCAGTTACTTAATTAGTTGATTACAAGTTTTTTCGTTTAAATATTTAGATGATTGATTTTATGCTGATCAAGTTATACACTAAAGGATTTTGTAAAGAGGAGTTGTAACATTGCAAAAATAAACGTCCATATGATCGATTTGTTTGCTTGCTAACACATTTGTAGCTGTTTATGTCTTTCTTGTTCATGCCATTGAACGTGCAAGTTTAAAACTGGATACGCAGTTATGTGTTTGTATTTTGATGTCACCATCCTAATGCAGAAAGTAACAAAGGTGCTTGAGGTGAAGAAGAGGAAGTACATCATACACATGCATGAGCAGGAAGTCAAGCAGATGCAGCAAAGTCAGAAGAAGGAGTACCAACGAGCCAAGGATGATATCAGAAAGGTTGGTAGGACGTAACTAGCGACTGTCTGGCTGGCTGGCTGATTGGCTGACTGGTTGGTTGACCGGCTGGTTGACTGGCTGGCTGATTGGTTGACTGGTTAGTTGACTGGCTGGCTGGATTGCTGGCTGGTTGGTTGACTCTATGGCTGGTTGGTTAAATTACTGGAATGTTAATTGAAATATAATCATTAAAGTTGAAGTATAGACCTAAATTTATTCATCAATCGTTTACTAATTTAGCATTCATTTTTCACTTACCATTCACTCATGACATCATCTTTATCATCACAACAACACGACATAACGTAACGAACATTCTCGCAACAACAGTGGTTATTTTCCTCGCACCATCATCATCCTCCTCACAAAACCACATCATCATCACATCACATCGCATTACATCCTCACAACAACACATCATCATCATATCGCCACATTATGTTATAATATTATCCTCACAACAACACTACCACTACATCACTTCATCATTGCAACACTAACCACACCACATCAGAGTCTACCGGCATCGTCACCAAATCGCGATGCGGTGGTGAAAGATAAGAAGGACACATTCAAACAGCAGCAGCAGAAGAACGAACAGACGTTGCTACAGCAGCAGAGGGAGTTCCTGGCGTTGGAGATGAGGAGGTTTTATAGGAGGAAGTTGTTGCAGTTCCATCTCTTTGAACAAGAACTTTTTCGTGAGGTACTCGCTGATTGATGGTGATGTTGTTGATTTTGGCGATGAAGATATGTTGGTGGTGATGGTGATAAAGATATGTTGGTGGTGTTGGCGATAAAGATATGTTGATGATGGGATGAAGATACGTCGGTGATGATAGTTAGTGATGAAGATGTTGGTTTTGTTGACGATGGTGATAAAGTTAGTCATGATGATAATGATAGATGTTTTTTTTATGACGATAAACTTGATGACCATAGTAAATGTTAGATTGAAAATGATATAAATGCACTGTTTCACATGTAAAAGATTTCTAGATTAATAGTTCGATCAGCAATTGATATCATTAATAACGATACAAAATACAGTTGATGATAAAAAATAATATAATATGTGAATCAACTTATCAAACAAATAAACTAACAAACAAACAAACATACAAACAAACATACAAACAAACAAACATACAAACAAACAAACAAACTCTCAGCATACAGGCAAGAGACTGACCCAGATGGAGTTCTTGCACGAGATGATGCTGAGACAAGATGAAGATGTGAGAGACCTGCAGATCAGACATTTTGAAAATCTTCAGAAACTCAAGCAGGACTTGATGGAGCAACAACACCAGGTTCTCTCACAGACCAGATTTATTTTCACTCGTCATTTGAATTGTTGATGGAGCTAGTTTATTTCCACACTAGAAAATATTTTCACAGTTATTGAATGAAATACTTAGCTGGCTTTATATATTTTGACCAATCACCTATCATTCGACTGATTGTGTGTAGATCCATTAAACAACTTTTCAACTGCCACCATCCAGCCACTCATTTGCCACCCCCATCGCCATCCAACCACATCATAGGAGGAGCTGAAGAACCAGGATGAATACACTGTTAGAGCAGAAAGAGAACTGAAACTACGACACAGTACAGAATCCCGACAGATGCCAAAAAACCTGAGGACTCGTGAACAGGAGATCAGAAAACAGTATCGAGATGTCGTCAGAGTGCAAACAAAACAGTACAAACTACTCAAGGAGCAAATCATTTATAAGACGCCAAAGGTAGATTTTGGCGGGAAACAATTGGATTTTTGTTTTAGACGGATTTCGTTGAAGTATCTAAATATTCTTACCATCAATAAGATTTTATTCAACAAAATTATTTTTAGTAAACTGTTTTTTTTTAAACTGAAAATCAGATTTAATATGTTTAGCGTATTTAGCACCTTTATGTTTTGATCCAACTCTAGTTATTAGCTTAAATGACGATGAAAAACGTAATGAATCGCTGCAGAATGAACAGAAAGAAGTCCTGATGAAGTTGAAGGACGATCGCATGAGGAGGCTGGCCATGCTGTCAGAACAGTACCAGCAGAGCATCAACGAATACGCCCAACATCAAAATGTTGGTTTATACGCTTGTTTGTGTGTGTTTGTTTGCGTTACAAACTGCTCTGTTGTAGCGAATCCACATAACTCGCTACAAACTGCTCTGTTTGGTTATGAAATCGTAAATACTTTATTGCAGTGGATGTTGGTCTTTACCAGATCCATAATAACTACGTTCTTTTTCCTGGATCAGGTTCGGATGGACTCCACTCAGTCAGCTGAAGAGACGGAACTGCGCAAACGACTGATTGAAGAGGCCGATCTCTTGAAGGCCTGTCAGAACAAAATAATGACGCAATCTCAGAACCAGGCGAAGAGGGAGAGAAGTGAATTGGAAGAGAGAGTATCAGAGAGGAGGGCTAAATTAGTACACGAAGTAAGATGTCTCAATTATTTTCTGTTTTAATTTATTGCGTTTGTTCATAGATCATGAACTTTTATATATAACACTGGCGACATCTGATGTTTCACTATAAAAAATATAATGCTTGTTCAACGCAAATGACAACACCCCACCAACCAATCACATCACAGGCAGACGAGGAGTTGGCAGTTTTCGACAGCAATCGTTCTCGTCAGATGACAGACCTTTTAAATCGTCAGGCGAGGGAAGTTGAACAGTTTGATGAAAAAAGTGGAGAGGAAGGTCTCGAAGCGGCCAACGAACCTGAAGTCATCAAAGAAGATGACTACACAGATGGTAGCAGAGGAAGTACCTTAAGTCTAGCAGCTGCTGCTGCTGCTGTCTCGCCAATGTCTCTACTTAGGATGAAGTCTAAACCATGACTTCGTATTCGTTTTGAATCGCAAATAAATGTGTGTAGGTATATATGTACGTTTAAATGCACAGACTACTCGAATATTCATTTATATAGTTCAAGAAGGGTCGATGCTAATAAATTAAATAAATAGACATGACTTAGCAGATCACTCACTCTCCAGCCATATTTGGCTCTGAAACGTTTGGCATCCATTAGAGCATGTTTCATCATTATTATTTTTGGAAGACATTATCATCATTAACATCATCGTCATCATCATCGTCGTCTCGTCTCTTCCTCTATTCATAATTGGCGACACATTTTTCTCATCGACCACTATGAGAATAATTCCTCCTTCTCTTGCTATATCTCTCTTTCTCTCTCTCTCTCCGCTTTCTTTTTCTCGTTCTGTCTTTTGTCTTTCTTTCATTTCTCCTTGCCAAATGGTTATATTATAATTCCGTTTATGACAGTGACTGAGGGGCACATCATAGGATATTTGTGCAAAGAATTTTTTTCATTTCTATGCATGTGTGTCGAAATGTACAATGCATAAATTACAAATTATATGTATATATATATATATCTATGTGTGTGTGTGTGTGTGTGTGTGTGTTTAATATATGCTTAATTGTATTTACATACATATGTGTAAAGGTCTTTGGCAATAGTTGAATATCAAGCAATTTTCATCGTACTGTATGCACATACCCACACACAACACACGCATACGTGTACACATATGCACACATATGCATTCTTAATCACACATACACAAACACACATCCACACACACACACACACACAGATATTACACCTGTATATAGCACAGACATACAGTACATACATCCATTTACTTATGTACAAGATACAAAAATGTGCTTTTAAAAAGTTTAGTTTTTTTTGTATTGTTTTCATAGTTGTATAATTGTATATTAATATGTGGTTTTGTTTGTCTGACTGTATATTATGCAGTTAGTTAGTGGCAGTGTTTTTGTCTTTGTCCATTTGTTCTTCATGTTTGTATACGGTCTTTTTGTATATATTATGTGTTAAAATCACTTATAAAATGCCTTATGGAGATTATATATATATATATATATATATATATATATATATATATATATATGTATATATATATTACACTTATATATATATCACATTTAAATTTTTAAATTTGAAACATGTAATGAACTAATATTTGTTTATTGTATATGCAAATACAAACACACACACACATATATATATATATATAATTTTATATTATATATATATATATATATATATATATATATATACAGTATTGTATGAATCTTACCGAATTGTTGGCATTAATCAATTTAAAGTACTAATTGAACAATTACCAGAGAATTCTAGTAAGGAAAATTGAAAAGACAAACTTTAATTTGATTAATGCCAACAATTCGGTAGAATTCATACAATCCTCTATAAAATATGGTCTCCTTCCAACATATATATGTATATGTATATGTATGTGTATGTATATGTATATTTCATATATACATAGGTATGACAGTGAAATTATGCATTCTGAGAAAATATTATTTTTATATAAATATTTTTGTATATGTGGTTTGTTTGTTCATTTGTTTGCTTGTCCAATTAGATTCAAACATTTATCAGTATTGATCATTATTCATTTTGATGTTCAATCTAGTTCCTTCATTGTATGTTTTTTATTTATTTGTTTGTTTTTGTTTGTTTGTTGTTTGTTCATTCGCCTCTATATGTTTATCTTTTTTTATTTATTCATTTGTTTATCAACTTATTTATCTGTTCAACACTTTTTTTTTAAACTTTGCTTACGATGAATGTAAATAAGTTAATATGTAATTTCATTCAAGAGACGTCATGGGCGGGAAGAGTTGAACAACTAAATGCATATTTCAATTTGAGTGCATCACACGAGCCAAGATATTTTTGCCTTGCCTGATAATATTGGGTTGATATTGGTCTGACATAATTTTTTTCTTCTGTTTTTCGAAATAATATTAGTAATAATAATAATAAGTAGTAATAATAATTTTATTTATATAGCGCTATTGGCAGAGCGTCAGTGGCGTCACATTAGATTACGTTACATTACTACATTACATTACAATACAATACATTAATTCTCATCTATCTCGATGACACGCATGTTATTTGTAAGATGTGTGCGTGCGTGTGTGTGTCTATACGTGTGTGTGTATCTATGCGTGTGTGTGTGCGTGTCTCTATGCGCGCGTGTGGGCCTGATAAATTAGGTTTGTATTGATCATTATGATTCCAGTTTGGATGGCATTATTTGATACTGCTAAAAAATTTAATAAAGTTTTATAAGGCTGCTTTATTATATTTATTTATTTATTATTTTATTTTTTATTGATTATTTGTACTTATTTTGAACAGTTCAGTTATCATTCTCATATTTATTAATATTATATCCTAAAATTCAACTTCCATTTTGCTGATAAACTAAAGACACTTAATTCTAACTTTATTCGATTGAACTACAAGTGTTCTGAACTGAATAGAAACACTAACTAAACACACACACTCATATATAATTTCATTGAAATCTGCATTTCTAGTACTTTTTCATTTTATTTCAGATTTGTTTTAAATGTGATTGTGAATTTGCGACGGGGTAGGAGAATACCGATGAGAATTGAAGTTTATTTAACTTTTACGAACGGCTGTCATCACACATAGTTGGCTACATCTACCGATAATGCAATCTTACATTGCAGTACCGCGAGTAAATTAATTAAATGGTTTTATACTGTTGAATTCTTCACTAAGAGTTGTTCGTTTTTATTTAGTTTTTATATATATTACGTCATTAAATATTAAAAATGTTATTAACGTCTATTTGTGCTAAAAATATTTTGCTGTATTGAATCAACTAACCTATGTAAACAATTACATGTAATTTTAAAAACGGCTTTATCACATTAGTAACGTAGATAAATAGGCAATGCAGTAAAGCTATTTTAAACACAATCGAGTACTAATAAATAAATTGTTTTTTTTTTTTCAATATATCCATTAATTATTTTAATTTAATTAAAACTTTAATTCGTACCTCAAAATGTTTTCAAATAGTTGGGTTTCTGTACTGTACATGTATGTATGTATATTTATCGTGTTGCCCTGTCATTCCTTATTTTTATGAAATTTATGGACGGCATATTTTTATTTCCATTATTTATTACATTAAAAAAACAACTCTGAACTATTTATAACAAAACGACGTTATTCCGAAAATTTTAAAACATTTTAACATGAAAAATTATATATATATTATATATACATATAACAAACAACAAACAACACACGTTTAGACGACATTTTCTCCGAGATCGGGGGTTGCCGTTTGGCATATATACATATATTATTATTATATATATATATATATATATCATGTAATATGACTGCTTTCTGAAAAATACACTTATTAACCAACTGCTTGTGTCTTACGCAACTTATGGAAGGTACTAATAAAATAAATTATGTAAAATATGGAAAATTTTTATGCACTTTTTCTCTCACATATATATTATATATATATGTGTCTGTGTGTGTTTATGTGTTTGTGTGCGTATGTCACATTCATGCGTATAAAAATAGTTCCATATATCAGTAAAATGGCCCGTGTTTGTTAAGATAGCAAGTTTTGTAAACTCAAACATACAAAATTATATGAAATACATTAATGGTTGTATTTTTTTTTCAATCAAACAAAAACGAATAAAAATAATTAGAAATATTTTATGAAAATAACTAATTATCCAACGACATAAAAGATTTTGATAAGCAGATAAGCCGAAGCATTGAAGTATTCAAAATAACCATCATTGTAAATGGTTGCTTGTAAAATCAATTGTACGATTGTAAAATTCTTAGATGAAAATAATAAAAGAAAAGGAATTAATTCAATAGTGTTGGCATCGGCGGATGAAGTTCTAGAGTTTCGTCCATGTTGAAAATGGAGTAGTAATAACATTGTTGGTGAGTTGTTGTGCCGTCTCATTCAGTGATTGTGGCTTGTAGTAGTGCTGTGGGTATATGGAAGCATGTTGTTGGAAATTTTCGTGGTAGTTTCTATGTTGAAAGGTTTGCATCTGAGAGAAATTCTCATTATGAGAAGGATGGATTGGTCTTAGTGAAGGGTGATGATATCTCTGCATGTAGTGGTAATGTTTGAAGATTTCTGAATGTGGAATATTGATGGAGTGTTTTTGTGGCTGTGGCATCCATAAATGATGTCCATGATTGTGAACGTGACTGAAACGTTGCAGCCGATGATCGTCATTTTGTTCCGGATGATGCAACTCGTTAACTTCAGCCACTTTACCGCTGCTACAAGTTTTGTTACTGTTCTCGTAGTTGTTATCTTTACTGTAATAATAACTGTCAAAGTTGTGCATTTTGTTGCTGAGTTGGTTATTGTTATAACATGCAATCATGTTCATCTGATTTGCCTCGCCGGTGTTAATGTCATCGTAATTGTTATAATTGTTGTTGTTGCTTCTGCTGCTGTTGTTAACATCGTCAGCATCATCGTCACCATCATCATCAACAGCTGCATCGTCTACATTTTCAATGCGGTCTGACATCTGCTGGTACAACTTGGATAGGAGTACACTCATGAATGTTTCTGATTTCGAGCAAATGACATGATGATGCATCTTGTTTTTTGCGTCAAAATTGTTATCATTATATTCAACCTTGTAGTCTGCATCGTTACTTACATTATCACCATTTTCTTCCTCCTCTTCCTCGTCATAATTATTATTATCATCGTTGTTGTTGTTGTTGACACCTCTTTTAGCGTAGTGAGACTCGTTGGAATTGTTTTCCCTATTTTGATTTTCTTCAAGCTGATTATTGATCTCCATGATATCGGAATAAATATTGCACATTATCTCATAATTATCTTTTCCGTGCAATTCGTTTGATGACCTTGACGACCTTGACGACGTTGTGATTGTTAGTGATGTTCTAGTTGTTAAAGTTGTCGTTGATGTGAGACCTCTCAGTGATGAAGACGGTGGTTGTTGTGGCGTTTTATTATCCAGTTCACACCTATTAATGGCGTCATCTTGTTTGGACTTGGCAACAGCAGCAACACACTTGGTTGATTGCTTCCTTGTTATGACGTCACAGCCTTGCTGTTGTGGCTCCGACGTAGTTGCATGTTTTGTTGTCAATTCTTCATCTTGGTTCTCCTTATTTTCTGACTTTGAAATATTGCACGTCCCCTCGGTATTTTGCATCACCTGTTGGTTGGAGTTGATTGTCAAATTCTTTTTCAAAGTCTGCATCACTTGGTTAAATTTATTTTTAAAATTTTCAACAGAGCCGGAATCGGTTATCTGCTGTTGCAGTTGTGGCTCTGTAAGCCGGGGTTGTTGCAAACAACTAAATTTTATATTATGCTGTTGTTGGCTATCTTGTTGGAATTGAAGTTGTTGTTTTTTCAAGTTTTGTTGTTCCTTATCTCCCTCTTCTTTGTAGTTACATTGGATTCCAGTTGACTGATCGCAAATTTGACCCACAATCTCCTTTTGTTTCAACTTTCGCTCTAGCATCATATTATGCATACATACATTTTGTAACTGCTCTGAAATATAGGAGTTTATTGACTTATTATTGATCTCAGCATTATTCAAACCATCATTTATATCATTCTTGAAATCACCAAAACCTTCATTGTTGTAGCTATTGTTGTTGTTTTCATTTACGTTCTCGTGTGTGCAATCACACTCCAAGCTCTGTTTGTGAATCTTTCCATGAGCAGGCGCATTTGTGAATGGTGTTGCACCTGCTGGTAGTGAGACTATGGCGCCATCTGGGCACACCTTCTGTTGTGGTTGGTGTGGCGTTAGTTCCAATTCATCGTGCATCATCAACTGCTGCTGACTCCGTTGATCAGACCTCATCTCTGATATGCTTTGTTTTTGTTTATCTGGTGTTGATTGCTTCAAGTATCGTTGTTGGTGTCGTTGTTGAGGCTGATTTTGAGTTTTATAATTATACTCAGAGGTAGTTGCACTAGATGAGTCACTGCTACTACCACCACTATTATTCATGTTATTATTGTTGTAGTTTTGGTTGATATTAACATCAACTGAACTACAATCACTCTCGTTATCTTCATCCTCATCACTATTCTTGTCATCATGTTTGTTGCTGTCTGAGCTGCCATCATCATCGTCGTCGTCATCATCATCCTCATTAGCCTTGTCATTTTCATTACAGCGCACATCAATGTTTGGAATGAAAGGCTTCTTAAATTGTGAAAAGAAATCTTGCTTGCTCATTTTAACGCTAGTGTATGGGCCGTTGTGCATTAAATTTTGTGGCTGTTGTTGTGTTTGTCGTCTACCTGCGTTGTTGTTCTCTGCTTGTTGCAGTCGGTGATGTGGTTGAAAATTATGATAATTAGTATGCTGTGAAAAATATTGCTGACTCTGCTGCTGCTGTTGCCGCTGATCGTAATCTTGCTCTTGGGGATTTGGTTGGTACTTTTCATATCTGTGTTCTTGACTTTTTAAATGTCTTTGTTGATGATTTTGAAGATGTTGTTGAGGATGTTCATGTTGACGTTTCTGTTGATTTTGTTGTTGTTGACGATGTTTTTGTTGATGATCTTGTTTATAGTTTTTTCGAAACTGTAGTGCTTGCAGATGTGGTTGACGTTGTTGTAGCTGTTGATGTGGTAGTTGATGTTGCTGTTTGAAATGCTGTTGTTGATGCTTTGATGTTTGTTGATGCTTTAGCTGTTGTCGATGCTGATGCCAGTACAGTTGTTGTTGTTGTAGTGGTTGTGAATGCTGTTGTAAATGTTGTTGTTGGGATTGTAAATGTGGCTGAAAATGTGGCTGTTG
This sequence comes from Helobdella robusta, assembly GCF_000326865.2. Classification (NCBI taxonomy): domain Eukaryota; kingdom Metazoa; phylum Annelida; class Clitellata; order Rhynchobdellida; family Glossiphoniidae; genus Helobdella; species Helobdella robusta. The sequence goes on from NW_008703893.1 coordinate 222,326, forward strand.
TTGAACATGCTGTTCTGGAAGATAATACTGTTGATTGAAGTTTTTTTCCTCCATTAGATTCTCTGTATTAAGAAATTGTTGACCATACTTATTTTGCTGACGAGATTTTACTGGAATGGAACTGTACTGCAGCTGCTCATTCTGCTCTGGTTGTTGCGCCAATTTTTTTTTACTTTCTGATAGCAACTTTGCTTTTTCCACATTACTAATGTTATCTACATTGAAATCTGTGTTGATGTCACTAGAATTGTAAACTGGTTGCCCCAGTGATTCTTTCATTCTTCTTGGAGTTGACGGAAAGAATGAAACTTTTTTACCAGCCTGTCTGCTCAATTCATCCATCTCATTGATATCAATATTGCCAGCATAGGCAAGGTTTAAAATGTTTTCAGTCGTTTGAGATGTATTTTTTGGGAGATGATTGGTGTAAGAAGAACATTGTTGTTGTTGTACCTGATGTGGTTGCGGTTGTACATATTTCTGATCAGGCTGTCCTGCTTTTACTTCAGAATCATCATTATTTACTTCATCCTCATCATCATCGTTATTTGTACTTAATATAAAAGATAGGTCGTCATAGAATGGTGGCAAGTTTTGTGCAAGAATAGTAGCAGGTTTATGCTGAAGAGAGTGTCGTTGCTCACCTGATAAAAACTGTTGACCACTTTCTGATTGGGAATTGTGATTCTCATCAATGTATTCCTGCTGTTCCTTTATTAATTTGTCGTAGTACTCCAGCCTCTTGTAAACAATTTTTTCCAAGTTTGCCATCTTCTTTTTTTGCGCGAGGCTGTAGTCAGCGAGTTGTTGCTTCGTTGCGCTGATTTCTCCACAATACTTCATGCGTTCCTCATTAAGATTCTGTCTGACTTTTTCCAATTCTGATATAAGAAACAATCTGACTTCATCTCGCTCGTTCAGTAATTTTTTCAAAGTTTTCAAATTAAAATCAATGTCATCATTTAATGATGTCGTATTTTTATATGAAGACGATGAATTGTTTGCATTTCTTTCATAACAGTTATTGTTGTTGCAGTCATTATTGTTATTATCATTACAATGTCTTGAATTTTTAGCCATGTTGAATTTGCAGAATATTTCAGCCAACAGTGTACGAGCTTTAGGATTGTTTTCAGTTGTTTCTTTGAGTGTTCCTTGTTTAGAGTTACTTTTATCAAAGTTGGAAAATTTAACATCATTGTTAGCGGTATTTGAATTGTTAGAATTAATTTTATTGCTCTGAAGATTTGAAATGGTTTTATATTTTACAGTGTTGTCATTTTCAATTTTTGCATTTATTTTGTTGCTCTTATTGCTAGACAACTTTTCTAATTTATGTCCCTTCATGTATCTGCCACGAATATTTCTAGCCCTCTGTATATACCTGCCGTTCAGATTTATGGCACTCTCACACGATCCAGTTTGTGAACAATTGTGAGATGATATTTTATATTTTTTATCAGGGCTAGAATTATAATGACGATAATAACGATGATGGTGATGATGATGATGAGGATGATGGTAGAACGAATTACATCTGGAAGACTTCTTGCTGCAACATCTCAACTTTTGTTTTCTATTCATCTTCTTCCTCCAATGACAGCAGTGGTGATGTCCATTGTTATAATGTTTGTGATGATGAATTGATGACCTATTGCACTCACAATCCTCTGTCAGACAAGATGTTGCTGATGTGAAAGTTGTTGTTTCGGTTGTTGCAATCTGCGATATGCATTCTGAAATATCAGACACTGATGCTGAGTTCTGCGTATCTTTTTTGCCGTAATGACTGCTGTTATTGTTGTTGTAGTTGTTACTGTCGTCACTGTCGTTATTGCTGTTATTTTTATTATTACGGTTATTATTGTTAACATTAGAGTTTTTAACAATGTTGTTTATACCTAGCTCAGCTTTATTTGAATTGTTTTCCCATTTCAGACATTTTTTGTTACAGACAGAAACTGTCTCATCATTATTGTCACTTGTAGCATTTGTGTTAGAGAAAAAGGTGCTTTTTTTATTGTTAATGAAATCAATAATGCTTTCAATGTTATTGTTGATCGAATTTTTATTCCTTATGAATTCATCTTCTTCAAAATTTTCACTTCCATTATCACCGTCATTAATATCACATCTGTTTCTAGATCCGTTTAAATTTTCATCATAGTTAGGTGGATAGTTTGAATGCTTATGTAAGATTTGCTGCTGTTGTTGCTGTTTCATCTGCAATTCAATTTGCTTTTCTACTGTTTTCTTTATGTATGCCTCTGTGTCAAATTCATAAAGTGTTTTTGCAGTGTTTTGCTCAACGTATGAATACTTTTCAGTAGCACAACTCTTATTCGTATCTTGTTTAATGTTGATTTGATCGACCAGCGGTGGAGATGTCTCTAAAATGCCATTCCCATGTCTTTCTTTCATTTCTTTGTGCGGATGTTGCAACTGAGATTCATTCACTACCTGAAAGTCATTTGCTTGTTTCTGTAACTTAGATTCATTTGAAATGAATTGATCACGATACTGCGAAAAGCAATTTTGTTGTTGATTTCCTATTGAGTTGTTAGCTTCATGAGAATCAAGACAATTTTCATTGTTATTAGATATTATTGTTTGCTGAAGTACATTGAGAAGGTCAGGGTTGTTTAAACTGCTGAATGAATTTTGATCATTCCTGCAGCAAGTGAACGATTTTAACAGACCAATCAATTGGGCAACAGGCTGTTGTTCAGGCTTTTGTTGTGCATTTAATATTGGATTGTTCATAATATGTTTTATAGAGTCTTTTTCAACACAACCAGATAATAATTGAGCAACAACAGCATTGCAATCAACTGAGTTGTTTTCACTACCATTTCTGTTTGTGCAGGTAAAATCAGCAAAACAATTATTATTGTACGTAGTTTCGCTATTGAGATAATTTAACATAAGTTTTCTAACTGAATCAGCCAGTTCACGTGGCACATCACCTTTGTTCATCACACTCATAGCCAACTTCAATAAAAGTTCTATTAATGAATTATCAAGAGGTTGATCATTTACCGTCTGCATTTTTTTATTATTTCTTTTAATTTGTTTTTTGTTTTTGCTTTTGGTGTTATCTTGGATGTTATTACTGCAGTTACTGTTAGCATTGTTATCTTTATCATTTTTATTATCAATCTTTGCATTGGCTAGCTCATCTTTTTTGTACTTTGTTTTTTTATGGTTAGATTTATGGTTTGACTTTTTTGAATTTCGTTGAGTTTCTTCAACAACTTCAGTCACATTACATTTATCATGTGGTCTGTTGTTTTTAAGTTTTTGGGCCTTAGAATCTGTTCGCTTGTCTTTACTTGTGTTGTATTCACTTTTGTGATTACTTTCAGGTTTTTGTTTACCATTCTTTTTTTTGTCTGTCATTTTTTTATAATTATTTTTGGACTGATCTTTTCGTGATTTGCTATTCTTTGGTGGAATAACATCACCGTAGTCACTTTGTTGCTGAAATTGTTGCAGCTCTTGTTGTATTAACATTGCTTCTTTATTCCAGCCTTTATTTGAGCATGACATGTTATAGCATCCATCATAATTTAAACTGTTAAATATGTTATAAGAATCATCATAAAAAACATTGGGTTCACCGTCATCATTAAAATCAGGCATAAAATTATCATAGTAATATCGGGAATGAAGTGACTTGTTAAAATTAAGTTCATCATGTTTATTGAAACTAACATATTCTCCCTCATAAACATCAAAGTCATTATAATTGTTATTAGATTCATTGGCAACATAGTTATCCTTTTCATCTGTGTAACTATTTTTTTCAACGGCCAAGTCTTCCACGTTTGTATAAAGTTCAGAATAATTCTTTACTGAATTCTTGATGTGATTATGATTATTTTCGTAATAATGATTATATTCAGAGAAGTCATCTTCATCAAAGTATGTTGTTGCTGCCTGGTTGGTGTTCGCACATTGATCAACGCTTATTTCCTTCCCATCATTTCTTTGGTGATGTGGGCTTCTTTCTATCAAAATTGTATTATAATTATTAAAATAGCTTAATGGTGACTGACTTGGAAGGCATGCACTATTCTTATTAACTCCTTTGTTGTTGGTTATTTTTGCTTGCTCACTAGATGTCAGTCTGTCGAAAAATTTTTCAGAAAATTCACTCACATAAGCATCATTACGAACCGAACTTGTTTGTCTGCATGCTGCAACTTTTCCTTTGCATTGTGGCTGGTCAACTTTGTTGTCTTGTGAATTAGCAACAATTGATGTATTATCTAACTTGTAATTCAATAGAGATGTTTCTGATTCATCTTTATAACTTTTTCTGTTCATTCCAGTTAGTCTGTTTATAAAATCATTATTGCTTTTATCATGCACCAGGTTTTTATGCTTTTCAATTTCAAGTACTTCATTGTGGCAAGCACCATCTTGATCATTGAAGTATGTTTCTCTATCTTTGCCATCAACATTATTGTTATTAATATTACAACCATTGCCTAGCATTTCATCATTGCATTTGTAGCCAGTTTTGTTTAGGCTTAACTCATCAACACATGTATCTTGATTGGTTGTTGTAGCCAGCTGATTATTTAATACATTCAAAACGGATTCAACATTTGAATTATTATTGTCATTCTCATTAATAATATTAGTTGTGGGTTTGGCTAATTTCAATGAAGACCTTTTTTTTGGCAATGGATGCAAGTTTGATACGTTTATATTTTCAGCAGCTAAATTTTGTAAAGTGCAACAAAAGTCATTTTGATTTAAATTATTATTGAAACCATTATTGGCAAGGCTTGAATCTTTGTTTATCATAGTAGTAACATTTTTACACCTATCAACACTATGATGATGACTTTTATCAGAAGTCTGTACTAAAATTGCATCAAAATTCTTAGGACTCCCTGATTTACATTCTTGTGATTTAATTATTTTCTTATGGGTTACATCTTCATTTGAGCTGTTATTTCTTACTGCATATTTAATTACTTCAGCTGGTTCTTTATGGGGGGGATTTAAGCTTTCACATTGTAGCACATAGTGGTCATTTGTTTTATTATGATGCCTATTTAAATATTCATGTTTAGAAGACTCATTATTTAAATTATAATGATGGCATTCATAATAGCATGATCTCTCACAGGCATTTGCATTTGAATGGTTTTGATTATTAATTTTATATTCATGAATTTTTGGAGGAACAGCAAATTTTAATTCTGCTTTATTTTTGCCAGAATTTTTATTTGGTAAATTTGAGTCAGTGAAATTGTCATCCATATTGAAATTCATTAAATTGTTGGAAATATTTACCTGGTTACTGCACTTATGAGAATCCAGTTTAGAAACTACAAAGCTGCTGCTAATATCACTGCTGATGCTGCTTGTTTGTATTTTTTTGTCAATCAGTTTTTCTTTTTGTTTATTCAACAGAAGTTCCCTTTCAAATTCGAACTTTTGCACAACCTGCTGCTGGCGTTGGTCTTCAAGGACTCTCTTATAATATTCAATTTCTTGTTGCAGTTTTAATCGTTGATTCTCACTCTTCTGCGCAATCTCAAGAAAATGAACGGCCTGTGCAACATTCGGTTTCGTATTTTTTAACTTTCCGTTTAAGCCGCTGGCCAGGCGTAAGGACAACCTGTGGGACCTTTCAAACGACGTTACATCCTCCATAGTGAATCATCATTCCTAATTTAATTAAGTTTAGACCGCAAGGAACTGAGAAAGAGAATAGAAACAAGAAGAAAATGTGATGTTGATAACTTAGGTCCTACTTAGGTCCTCTAACTAACTAAGCGAAAGAACTGGTTGTTTAATAATTACTGAATAATTTCTAAGAAAAAACAATGACAATTTTATTAAGTTGAATATTGTCTCAAATAAAATCAAACAAATTCAAGCTATATTTTGTTTAAATACTAAAAACGTCATTTCATTATTTCGTAACTTTTTCTATTTTCTTAGAGCTTGCAGAGGCAAAAAATGGCCGACAAAATTTTAAATTAGCCAAACAATCAGCCAAAACGTAAACATAGTCAAATAAACAAATTAAATAATTAAAAGTTTTAGGTCTGCGGTTGGCTACTAAATGACGTCATAACGAAATGTCATAAAACTAACGTAACATTTTAACGAATTAAATTTAAATACTTTTATTTTGAACAATGTCATCTATTATTATACAGGTTACATACACATATAAATGAAAGGAATAATTGAACTTTTAACAATTTCCAATATGACTGACAATCAATAACTACGTACCACGATAACTGAAACAAAATATTTTTCTAAATTTAAGTTTAAATAGTGTTTAAGTCTTTCGTAAATCAATAAACTATATATATACACTATACACACACACACGCACACACACACACACACACACACACACACACACACACACACACACACACACACACATATATATATATATGTGTGTGTGTATATATATATATATATATATATATATATATATTGTAAAAATTTATCTAAATACAAAATTATCGTTTAATTTTACTTAAAAAACAAAACTCTATTCCAACAAAATTAAAGGACAAATATTTTTTATGGATACACACATGCTTAGGTCTCACATACATGTATAAATACACACACACTTACATACATGCATACACACACATACACGTACACAAACATGTACTTGCAGACATTTATTTTATGAAAAAATGATCCTAAATTAAGAGAAATAGAGGTAAAATATCACATATTAATATACGCACGTTACACACAAGCGTATCGTACATGTGCGTATTGTACATACATACATAAATGCAATACATACACGCGTATAAACCGCACAGACTAACAATAAAAATAGTAACAGAAATTAAAATTTTATAACTTCACCTCGTTCTCGTCATCTTTATAACTCTAATAATTAATGTTTATTAAATTGTCTAAAAAAAACATTTACAAAGTAACGAATAATATAACGCATTGTTGATATGGCGTTTAATGTAACGTAAATAAATATCGCATCCGCCTGCATCCTAACAATGTCGTATACTCTCTATGACGAAATGTACATACACATACATGATAACATTTGTGGTTTTGTTGTGTGTGCGTGCAATCTCGTGTGTGCGTGTTCTCTCTCTCTCTCTCTATGTTGGTCTTGACTAATTTCTAACGTTAAATCTACATTGAACATGAACATTCATTCGGTTTATTAGGTAACAAATTTATTTAGTTTAAAATTTATTAAAGTTATCTTTCAACAATTTTGTATTTGTGATGCTGATCAAATCATGTTTCATGGTCATATGAAATCTCTAACGATTTTTGTTAGATAGTGGCAAGGTTTTCGAATAGGTTTGATGAGCAAGATTAACTTTATTTTTATCATCACAAAACTTTGAATACAAATACCTTTTATAGTGGTCTTATTGATATGCGTAGGTGTACTCTAGAATGGTATGTTATTAGTTTTGGATTGCTTAACATTATGTAACAATTGCTAGCTAACATGATACCAACGGTTATTTATACATAATATTCCTAAGAAATTGTAAGACATACGCACACGCAGAAAAACAAGCGTAAGCATTTGCTTACGCAGATACAAATGAACAAACAACCGCATGTAACAAATGTTGTGTGTTGCTGATGTTGTCCGCTGAATGGTTCTAATGTAAAATATGAAAATAGTAAAGAACGATTTAGAAATTAAGACTGACAGTGAACTGAAAGTCAAAGTACACGTACACACGTGCGTCTGTGCACTACGAGAAACACAAACTTGTATGATGGGTTGTACACGCACATGTGTTTGTGCGGATGTTTGTATAAGTTGCATTTGGTGTTTGTATTATATAATGCCAGTGCAAATTTGTACTGTACTGTAGTGAATGAACGCGTTTGTTTAGTTAATGTAATGTGTGCATGTGATATGCGTAGACTTTAATATTTCTTTAGTGTACCAATTGTGATGGGAAGGATGACGATGATAACTATTTGATGACAGCAATGTCCAGACTAAAAATTAATTACGATAACATGTAGACAGCATGACAGTTATAGTTTTTGTAACAGCAGTTTTGACCACATTCGTCTCATTGTACGTCTATGTTGGAATATTTCACATTGTCAAACATAATTTGTTGGTGTTTGATTTGTTTGTTTAATTTGAACGTGCAGCTTCACTTTTTACCAAAACAAATAACTTTAAATGTAATCCGGTAAAGAGAGATGTAACTGAGGTATCCGTAATAATCGATTCTTAATATCTAATCGATATCGTATCGATATGAAGGCGAGTAATTAATAACGAATCATCTGTTTGTCGGAAGAGGTCTTGCCTCCTTATTGGTTCCCTATCAAATGGGCGTCTCCAGTATGGGCGTGGTTGTAAATTCTATCGAATTGTGATTGGACGAACCGGCCATCACGTGATTGTCAACAGCCAATCTTACGTCGAGTAGAGGGCTTTCTCTTCCTGAAATCAAAATTTAGCTTCGCAATGTCGAATCGATTTATCTATTGAAATAAAAAAGTAAAATTGTTAAAACGAATAAATAAACAAATTTTAAGAACAAAATTTTTCAAAAACAATCTAACCTTCAAGTGCTCTCCCAACACTGAAAAATGATGAAAAGAATATGATAATGATAATAATGATGAGAACGATGTGATGGTTAGAGATAAGCAAAAATGATGACAACTTGAGTAATAATTATGACTAAAAGTAATTAAAACTAATTTAAACAAAAACGAATATAATATAGATTGATAGATGTTGAAAGTTAATAAAATTAATGATGATAAATTATTTAAGTACTGAAAAACAATTGGTTATCTTTGATCATAATTATCAACTTCGCAGCCAACATTACCATCGCGTTTTTTCATAATTTTTTTGGGTTGGTGCTTTTGAGAGCTTTTAAAAGGCGCTACATAAAATACACACATAAATACACACATAAATACACACACATACAAACATACATACATAGATACATACATGCACATATACAAGATGCAAAACTTGCAGAGGCAACAAACACATCACAATCTTCCATCTTGTAAGCACGTCACATACGGTTAAATAAGTAAGGCGTTTAAATATTTTCAATTTTTCTTAGTCGGCACGCCATGCGTACTGTACAAACAGACATCGTAAAATTTTGTTTGCTTGCATGTATATTTATGTATACCGGGTACTTCATAGCTTGTATAGACACATGTCTGTATTTGTTTGTGTGTCAAAGTTGTACTTATTTGTGTTCAGTCCTATAGACCCACCCTTAGGTGGGTCTATAGGACTGAACCCCCCCAGTGAATAATTTTGTTATAAATAAATTTAAGTTTAACCAAATTTAAACCCTCCGACATAAACAAGTTAAAGTTTTGCCTATGTTTGTGTTTACGTGCATATACGTATGTGAGCGTATGTGTTTGTAAGTGTATGTGTTTGTTAGTGTATGTGTTTGTGATTGTATATGTTTGTTAGTGTATGTGTGTTTGTGAGTGTATGTGTTTTTGAGTGTATGTGTGTTTGTTGAAGGATGTGTGTTTGTTAGAGTATGTGTTTGTTAGTGTTTGTGAGTGTATGTGTTGGTGAGTGTATGTGTTTGTGAGTGTATGTGTTTGTGAGTGTATGTGTGTTTGTTATTGTATGTGTTTGTGTGTTTATTTGTTTGTGAGTGTATGTGCGTGTAAAAAAATAACCTTGTGTTGATGGTCATGGTGGCATCATCGGCCTCTTGCTTCACTGTGAAGTAATTTAAATAAACGAAATTGAAAGCATTTTAAAGTAGTTTAAAATAAAAAGTTGTCGGTGTGAGTTGGGAGGAGGTGAATGGAGGAGACGAACGTTTGCTTCCAAGCATATCTGACGGAGCAAGTATGGAGAGGAAATATGACGCTGTCACTAATGTTATATTTGACTCACTTTTTCTCTCCCTCTCTCTCTCTCTCTCTCTTCATTTCTATTTTAATTTATCTTTATTTCAAATTTCTTTTTTGCTATTTTTACCTCCAGTCACAATGACACTTGCATGCGGCGTACTAACTGAAAAAAAGGAATTTATTTAGTAAACCATAAAGATGTACTGTACCCACGCACTCTTCAAATACTTCTCACCCCTCACCACAATGGACACTTGCTTGCACTCTTAAGTGCAATTTCACTACACTGTATACAATCTTAATATGTACGTAATGTAAGTTCAATTCATCCACTTAAAAAACATCAGTACCACATACAACACATACATACATACATACAATACTTTCATACATTCATACAACACTTACACACATACATACAACGCATACACACATACAACACACACACATGTGTATGTGTATGGAGCCCACACATACACTACAAACAAACACACAACGACGCATACATTCCACAGCCAGCAGTGCATACATCATTCTAAAAAACTTTTCCTCCTCCATCTCTTCCTCTTCATCTTCAGTGATATCATCTTCATCATCGTCATCACTGAAGTTTTACTCATTCTCATTACTATTAACATCATCATCAACAACATCCTCTTCATCAACAATGCCATGTCTTCTTATAATTATCATTATCATCATCGTCCCTGCTATTTTCATCACAACTATCAACATCATCTTCATCATCGTCCTCATCTTCTTCACTATCTTCTTCTCTTCCTCATCAGTATTCCAACAGCTACGCTCGCTCGAGACTTTTCATCGTATCCATGGATGTACTGCTGTACTCCCTCACTCACACACCACACACACACACACACACATGCACACACACACTTTCACATGCATACAAAGAGATGGTTTGGTGGTTAATGTGTATAAATATAAATAATAGACACACTCAACATAAAATATTTACAAAGCACGCAGAACATTAGAAAATTAGGCACAGTCAGTCTTTTCCATGTACATCCTCCTTTGAAAATCTTTTCTAAGAAATAATTATGAAGGGAGTGAGCTGGTGAGAAGGCATGCAGTAGCACATGTATACACATACAACTCAGGGCAATTCATTAAGTATTCAATTACGTGTTCATTGTATGCAATGTTTCAATACACTTGTTATCAATAGGAATGAAGAACATACATATTTACAAGTGTGTGTGTGTGTGTGTGTGTGTGTGTGTGTGTGTGGTGTGTGGTGTGTGTGTGTGTGACAATTCGTAACATCCTACAAGCATATGACGTATTTGCTTCCTTAATCAATTGGGAAATGGTTGAAAATGTAAGTTTTCGTAAATAGACTGGTTGGTGTTTGGAGTTTCATTGTTTCATTTTAGTTAAAAATAAAATTACAAAGATATAACAAAATGAACAAGCAGCAGGTGAACACAAAAATCTACAACAGGCACAACAAATGTACAAATACGACGAGCAATCAAACACAACAAATGCAACAAAGAGACAATACAACAAACATACCAACACAAAAAAGAGACAATACAACAAACCTACAAACAAACACACCAAACATCACTCACATCTCTTCTTCTCAACTCTTTTTAACTTGCGTTTTTTGAACTGTTTAGAGAGGAAGATGGTGCAGACCATGCAGCCAATGAATGTGGTCATCGAACCGACCACTGTCCCAATGATGCCAGAGGTGGAGGCAGTGATGAAACCTATCATAGGATCTAAAAATAAATTTGCGTGTGTGTGTGTGTGTGTGTGTGTGTGTGTATCTGTATGTTTCTAATTGTGCATATGCGCGTAATATGCACACTAATGAACTTATCAACTAATACGTTGTATGTCAGAGTTATTGTTGCAACTGAAATGAACAGCCCCAACGAGACTGACCAGAAGTATTGAACATGACTTCGGCACTCGGCAGACTTTCAGAATTGTTGCTGAGCGATATGACCCTAAAGAAGTAGCTGATACCCCACGATGGTCTCTTCCAGATGAAGTACGTGGTCGGAGCGTTTACATTTTCGGTGAAAGGCACCCACGAACCGAAAGTTCGGTATTGGACCGTGTAAGCATAAACGGGCAGGGGGCTGTTGACAGGGGCCGACCAGCTGATGTGCAGACTTCGTTTCAAATCCAACCCATCCTTCGCTTCCTTTTCCAATCTGTTTGTGTATGTTTCAAATGTGTCACTGTTATGGTTGTTATCTTCAGTTTATCAAACACAACCTGTAATTTAAAAAAAGTTTACAACTTTTAAAGCTTTGAAAAAATTTATTTGACGCAACTCATTATTTTTTTGTTGTGATTCCTAGTGTTAGGGAGACGTAAATTCAGCTTTCCACAAACATTCAATGTAGGCATACGCTTAATAAGTGATACAAGTGCATGGTTGTGATGAATGGCCATGCATTCCAGCCCGGTTACTACAAAATCCCATCGCTAACAACTACGATCAACAATCGAGGAATTTGTGAATAATTTCAATTTCCGCTCACTTCTACGACCATCCAATGTGCACAACAAATAAATGATCAATCACTCAACTAATTAAGCAACCACTCATTTAGTCAGCTTGCCAACCAATCACTCAACCAGCACAAAAATCGACAACTAACCGACCACCAACTGACTACCAGCCGACCACCAACTGACCACCAACCGACCACCAACCGACCACCAACCGACAACCAACCGACCACCAACCAGCCACTAACCAACCACTAACCAACCACCAACCAACCACCAACCGATCATCAACCGATCATCAACCGACCACTAACCGACCACCAACCGACCACCAACCGACCACCAACCGACCACCAACCTGGCTTTCCTTGCTTCAGCGGTTTCTACTTTGCTATCATTTTTTTCGTCTGGTTTGGCGGTAGGTTTCAGCGTGGGTGGCTTCTTAGTGGTTACAAATTCGTGCCACATGACTGCTAGGTTTGTTGGAGGTTTTGGTCGTAGAAGTATATCTGGGAAAGCGTATTTGTAAATATTATACAGTCTTCTCAGAAAGCCTTCACTGTATTATTATCTTTTACTATTTTTTTAAAGCCATCTTAAAATGTTTTGCGAGTTGTTCACATCTGTGCTTAGTAATTTTTGTAAGTATTTACAATATAAAATTCCAATTTCATACAGTATACACCAGCAAACTGTCACACGCACGCACGTACATGCACGCACAACATACAAACACTTCCAACTAACTCATCGTAGTGGCTGAGTTGTGGTGGGATGTCAGCTGATTAGGCGATGACGTCGCTGAATCATCTACTATGACGTCATGATGAAGATGACAATGACGTGATGATAATAATAATAATGATGTAAAGATGACGATAACAAAAATGATGACGCGGTGATGATTATGATGTGAAGAAGATGGTTATGACGTTGATGATGATGGCATTGTTTACAATCATGGGACAACGGCGCCGATTATACGTGCCGATGATGATAACAATTACAGCGATGTAATTTGACACTGATGATGACGCTGATGACGATTGAAATGATGATGATGATCCAGATGATGATGGCTATGACGATGATAGCATAGTGATGATGATGAGGATGATTATTGAATTTTTCATTACGACGACGACGATTACGACCGTTAAGGGAAGATGAGCATGACGATGATGAAGCCATGATAATGGCGCCTGCGGTGGTAATTAAATAGATGACCGTAATCTTATTCATATTCCCCGATCGGAATTAATACTGTAGTAGTCTCAGTGTAATACCGATACCGACACTTACTATACTGATACCGATACTCACTATACCGACACTTACTATACCGATACTGATACTTAATACACTGGTACCGAATTTTACTATACCGATAACGATACTTAATACACCAATACCGATACTTACGATACCGATATTTATTATACCGATACCGATACTTATAATACCGATACTAACTATAGCGATACTTATACTCACTATACCGATAACGATGTTTTTGTATTTACCTTTTGTATTTACAACGGATGTACTTATTTACTTCTTCTAATTTTTACTTTCACAACGTTACATTAAAACGTTGAACGGTTTACAGCTACATTTACTATGATTTCTTACTTTTTTAACTATTATTACTTAAATACTAAAGCTATATAAGCATAGCGTTAGTATTTAAGTAATAATAGTTTGTTTGTGTTAATGTACAAACTGAAAACAAATGATAAAAGTAATAATAACGAATGGCAACTTACCAATCTTTCTCTTCGGTTGGTAGACCATGTTGTCCTCAGCTGAAACAAGCACAAAATTTGTTTGTGGTGAGTGTAAAAATCAATCACAGACACACATACACACACACACAAATACACACACACAATACACACACAACACATGCACATAAACAAACACACACACAACAAAAACGTCATCAGACAAAACAACAAAACCAAAACCAAACTCAACAACTCGACAGCATCAATTTCTAGCGTCAATTTTGTCGTCTCCATCATCGCCATTCCAGAAAATCGATATTGAATACCGGCCGCAAACACACAACTGCAAAGATGCAACCGCTCCTCAACACACAACAGCATCAATAACTCTGTCGCCGCCCGTTAAACAACATCTTCAACTGAGTGAGTATAACATCATTTTCACCTCGATGATAGTAGTAATCACCATCACAGTATTCTTTCAACATCGCCATCATAGTCGTCGTCATCATCGCCAACAACAGCAGCAACAACATCGTCCGTCTAACAGCCACCACATCATCTGCTTTGTTATAAGGTTACTGCCAACAACAAGCAACAAAACAGCATCTAACAACAACAGACTAATGAAACTAATGAGTTACGCTTATGTAATGGCAGCAGCCAATTTACACGTAATCACAACAACAACAACCAGCGCACGTAACACCACCAACAACAAACAAATACAACAGCAACCAACACAAAAACAACAGCCAAGAGCGTTACCACCGCTAGACAGAGGATGTTGAAAAGGAATAAAACGCAATTGTTAAGCGCTAATAAAGCATTGTAAAATCCTTGCGAGTTTTAGAACGCGCCCATTTACTGCAGAGTTGTTGTTGTTTACATTTGGGTATGAACAACATTTCTCGCGGGAGCACTTTGTTTCGAGCAGTGCCGAAAGTTACTATGCATTAATGTCGAAAGATGAAAGCTTGCTCGCTTGCTGGATTGATGTCTGCTATGCTGCATACTGCTATGCTGTTCGTGTGTTACTGCTACCACGAGCTGATGTTGCGGCTGCCACTGTTGTTGCTGCTGCTACTAACGCGACTGCCGCTACTGCTGGTGACAGTTTATTATTTCAATTATTCGCTAGCAATATTAGAAACATAAATATGGAGGATTAATATGGTAGCGTTGTTTTGATCGTTAAGATGATGATGCTAGAAATTGTCGATGGAGTGTAAAGTATGCTTCAATTTTATTATTTTTTTTTCATCATTTCTGTACAAAAGATTTCACTATCTGATTAAAACTTTAATTCATAGGCAGTTATTTGCGTGAGGCATGTTTATTTTTGTATAGCAACATCAATTTTTCATCATCAAAATCATCACCTCTCATCACGGCATCATCACATCAAATAACATCACATTAAATCCCAGCACATTAAATCACATCAGAGCAGGTCCAACACACACACAACACACAAACACAGTGCTTCCAAGAAATGTCTCATGATCTCAATGAGGAATACTTCGCCTATGTCACCATGGAAACCAAGAGCATCAAAGAACTCACAATAATTAAACATTACTGAAGCCATTATAAATATGTGCCTATGTCTGAGTGTTCGCGCGCCTGTCTGTCTGTGCATCTTTGCATGTGTGTTTGTGAATAAATAATAAATGCATGCTTTAACGTATTTGATTGTTAAACTTTTTTTAATAGCGCGTGTGAATGTACGTACGTGTACATTGTACAATTCGCAAATGTTTTCTAACATTAAAGTATGTGTACGTGCAGATGTTGCGTTTGAAGATTTATTATAGTAAAATAAACGTGATTGTACTGGCAAGTACGCAAAAGACTTATGATTGTGTGTACTTTTAATCGCCTGCCATTCCGATGAATACATATACGTAACAATATCCGGGAACGACATTCTTCCGCAAATATTTTCGCATACGCAGTCATGAGTACACGCGCCTGATTAATTAAAATTTCAATCTTCACTTACAATGCGTGTTCCCCTTTGTTGTTTGTGCATGTGCGTGTGTCTGTACAAGCGTATTTTATCGGTCAGCGTTGCTTATTTGGTGCTTATACATGTTGTTTTAATATATGTATGTGTGTATTGTATGTGTGTGTGTTGTATGTGGTGTGTGTGTGTAGGTATGTGGCTTGTTAACAGTTAATTTATTTTGGGACTCATTCATTTGACGGAACAAATACTCAAGTCACATGACATATTGCTTTATGTTAGTTGGAGTGAGATGGTGACGATAGTAGAAGTGAGGAGATAATGAAGAATGGTGAGAGTATGATGATGTTTACGTTTACCAAAGATAATGAAGCTACGAAATGTTGGGGAATGTATGTTAGACGATGACGGTAACGATGATACCAAGGCAAATTTAATAAATAATTAATCCAATTTTGGCAAATTCTGCTAGACATAAATATATCGTCTAGCGAACTCGAATTAATGCTGAATTATACGAGAGCTACAGTTGCAGGGCAGGCGTTGCTGAGTTCAATGAAAAGAAAATGAATGGTTTGAACGGTTTAAATTTTTTAAATTTATCATTTTTTGATTACACTTTTGATGATGTCTTCAAAAATGACGAGAAGTAATTAATATAAAGAAGTCATAAACAAATTTGCTTCTTCAAATGTCATAATAATTTGACATTAATTAGTTTGGTAGACGTTTTTTGACAATTTGCCGTTGTAATAATTGTAATTTTATTTTTGTTACAATTCTTGTAAAATTTAATTATTTTAATGTTTGCAAGTTAATTTTTCATAACTTTGTCTCATAACTCTTTTAACCTAAAAAAATTTAAACATACGTAAAATTTAATCAAAGGGGCGCAAATGAGGGATTTGCCCAGGGTCCTCTCGTTACCGTCAGATATGGTATACGATAGTCGACAAACTTGATTGAGTGGACAGACAGGCCATCAGGATAAACTCATGAATCCTAGAAACATCGCAACGCAATTACAAATAATATTTTCTTAAAAAAGTTTGTTTCATTGAACGTTGTCGTACAATAAACTGTACACCATTAATTGAGATATTTTACGCATAAGTCAGTTAACTACACAAACTAAAATACAATAAAATTTTTATAGAGATTCAATCAGTTGTGGTTAGGCTTCATTGACAAAGCATGGCGAAGAAACATTTCAAAAACTTTTACTTTACATGAAATGAGTTGCTGATCAATTTGCCAACGCAATTTTTTTATCTATCAAGGAATAAATAATCATTTCACACTGTTACACAAACATCCAAATTTTAACCACCACCATCATCATCATCTTCATGATCCTCATCTTTACCAGCCTCTCATCATCATCGTCGTCGTCATTACCATCATCGTCGACACCATCATGCCAAATGTCTGTCAAAATTTTCACCACCATCAAAACTAACTTCTGGTATAGATTTCATACTCCGTGCTCAGAATGGATCTGTTGGTCAGTTTGGAATGTGCCTTGATGTAGACGCTGTACCTGGTCTGCGGGGTTAGCTGGAAGATGGTGATGGTGTTCGAGGCGTTCTCACTGATCTCGTACGTCCTGGTAACGTTGCGGATGAATAGCGACGATGGTGGTGGCGTTAGTGTCGACTGCGATGACGTCGTCGATGATGAGGAAACGTATGATGAAGAAATTGATGTCGTTGCATGAGGTGTTGAAGTTGTGGTGGTCGTTGTCGTCTGGAAGATTTGGTTCTTTATTCTGTTGGGGGTTGGTGGTGATTGGAATGGATTGATTCGTTGATGAATGAATGAGTGAATGAGTGAGTGAGTAAATGAATGAGTGAGTGTGTGAATGAATGAGTGAGTGAGTGAACAAAACGTACAGATAAATGAATGAGCAAAATTATTAGATAAAATGGTGCTTGCAGTAATAAAGGTGATATTGTTGTTGATGACAAAGATAACGCTGACGAGGCGATCAAAACGACAATGACGATGATGGAGATGATGATGATGATGGTTTAGATGAGAATGATAATGATGTAGATGAGAATGATGATGATAATGGTGATGACAACAGTGATGACGATGTAGATTAAAATGATGATGAGTATTTTGGCAATTGTACCAAAAAATGACTAAAAAAATTTTTATAATGAAAACGATAATTGTAATGATGATGGCTATAATTACATAAATACAATAAAGATGATGATGGCGTCAAAAATGTTAACGACGACAAAGATGATAATGACGAAAATGATTATGACGTCAGTGACGCTGACGATGGTGGTGATGATGATGAGGAGGAGGAGGAAGACAACGTTGACTGAGCCTCTCAATAAAACAATATTGAGCCATAAATTTATATAATTGGTCGTTGAACGGCCGTTATTATCGCTAGTGCATCGTCGTCATCATCATTAACATCATATCATCATCAACATCATCATCAACATCGTATCATCATTATTTTCATCATATGTTCATCATCATTTACATCATAACCATCATCATCATTAATATCATCATCATCATATTGTCATCATCATCATTTACATGATAATTGTCATCATTTGCATTATATTACTATCTGCCTAACGATTTCATCATAGTCACCATCATCACAGCCGGCCATCATCATTGTCATCGTTATAATTTAGTCCTCATCATCATGTTTCTCATGTTCGTTATCATTTTAGGAACCGTAATTGTCATCAGCATCACCATTTTCAACCTCACTATCATAATCATTTTTTTTTGTTGCATCATCATCATCATTCTCGTCTTCATTATCATTACTACCAGCATCATCATCATCCTCATCATCTTCTCCACACTCTCCATCATAGTTGTACCAAGCGTTAAGTTCTTGTCAAATATTTATAGCTGCAATCAAAATCCGCCTGAATATTTAACGAGATTTCTTTGGATATGTAAGGCATGGATAGGTAGGTAGGCGGATGGATGAATAGATAGATGAATGGATGAATGAAAGAATGAATGACTGGATTGATAGATGGGTGGATGGATGGTCGAGAGGTTGGTTGAATAGATGGATGGTGGATGGGCGAACGGCTGAGTGGTTGGATGAATAAATGGATCGATGGACTGTCAAAGAGATAGATAAAAGAAATACATGCAAGGAAGAAGTGATGAAAATATAAATAAATAGAATGATAAAAATATGGAGGAGAGGTTGTGTTCTGCCACTTTGTGAACATATTTTTAAGTTCTTTCAAAAAACTGTTGTCAAACTATTTTCAATATTCTAGTCTATATATTTTTTTTGAACGAATATTTTCTTGTTTGGAAGTTAATAAATCCAAGAGTGAGTGAGTCACTTCTGAATGAGTGCATTTTAAATACTTCAATAACAACAAGTAACGACAATCTGATCACTAGTTTCAAAAAATTTATAAAATAAATGTAATAATAGTTATCAACGAAAAAGTTTGACTGGAATTAACACATAAAAATAATCTACGTCCTGTCCATAGTAATCCATATCTAGGTGTAGGCGTACTCTGTAATGTTTGTTTTTCATGGCACGGTCAGCCACCTTTGTAATAAGCTTTGTTGAGAGTTTACGGTGAATGTCTTTATTTGCTCGCCGAAGATAGCGAGAGGGGTAACATTGTTTGAATGTTATAATGATCGGACGGATGAATAAATGGCTGGTTGAGGAAATTGTTGAACGATTGAATAGCTAGATGGTTGATGAAATTGTTGAATGATTGAATGGTTGGTTGTTTTGCTTAGATGAAAGATTGAATAAACTGGTTGAACGTTCGATTTACTGAATGAAAAAATTGTAATTTAAATATTTTTTTATAAAGTTTGATATAAATTGCTGATAGTTTAAGAATTTAAAAAAGGTTAAAACAAATATCTAATTAATAAAAGAATTTGCTGGACGGTTTGAATAATTATTAATTTATTGATTTATTGATTGAATAAAAATTTAGTTTAAAAAAGATTACACAAATAATCTCAGTGAAGAATGAAAAACCAAAGCAAAATATGGACAATGAAATGAAAGGTCGTGAGATGTTAGCCGCTGGTTCGGAGACTTTCCAATTGCTAATTTAGATAGATAGAGAGAGAGAGAGAGAGAGAGAAAGAAAGAGAGAGAGAGAGTTAAACGTCATAGTTAATAGTTGAGTTAAACTTCATAAGTGAAATAGTGTGACGGATCTTGTTTTAAGTGTGTCGTCTAGACATTAAAATACAAATTTTTTTGAAATTTTAAAAATAAATCTAAAAATCTTAAAATGAAAATATTTAAAAAAATTTGAAATAAGTAATAAAATACTCTAAACCTGAAACAATAAAAAATATTTATCCATCTGCTTAAATACTAGAGATAAAAGTTAACAAAGATCAAAGTTAACACAATAAAATGAAAGATCAGGAAATAATGGGACAAAAAATAACTTTTTCATCTTTATACATATGCGTTAAATGATGTGGGCGTCTGTCTGTGTGTATGTCTAAAGTTGTCGGTGGGTGGTGTAACCATACCCCCAATAGATGTTTTTGTTGGGGTTAAATTAAAATTCTTCACAAACCTTTATTTAAATTTATTTTTGAAATTTTGCAGTTGCAGGTACACAAAAGGGAACAATTTTGCAAAATTTAAAGAAAATACTGGTTTTATAAAAAAAATTTTAAGCCAAAAAAATAAGGTCAACTGTTTCTAAGAACTCATCTCTTGCCCAACGTGAAATTTTTTAGCTGCACTACTAAGAGTAACACGTATACAAAACAGTCGCGAACCGCTGAATAATTTATTTAATTTAAATAAAACATACTAACACACATATATACAAACACATATCCATACAAACACACATACATACATACAAACACACATACATACATACAAACACACATACAGACATACATACAAACATACATACATACAAATACACATTCATATAAACACACATACATAAAAACACACATACATACACATGCAAACGCGCCGAAGTGACAGTAAAAAATAAATTAACATCACACATCTGAGAGGAAAGTGATAATGAAAGAAGGAGGTGTGATCCTGACATTTGTTAATTCGTCCATACATCCATCCATCCATTCATCCATCCATCCATCCATTCATTCAGTAGTTCATCTGTCTATCCATCTTTCCGTCCGTCAGCCTCTCAGTTCATCTATCCATCCATTCATCTATCCTTAAATACATACATACATACACACACCTATCATTATACCCATCTTTCTATCCATCCATCCATCCGTCCAAACATCCATCTTTCATCCACCATTCATTAGCTCATCCATCCATCTATCCTTCCAACTTAATCAGCATTGAGGGATTCCGTGGTGATGAATTTTGAAAATATAATCCAAATTATTCCTCAATGTATCATCATCCTTATTCTTAACATCATCATCACAATCATCATCACCACCACCATCAATCATCATAGTAGAATTCGTCCTTCTTCATAGCATATCGCGGGGAATGTTGGGAGGAATGAAAGAAGAGTGGACAGAACACAAATTTTCAAACATCAGGATGCTTTGAATGGAGTGAAACAGCATAGATATGCGAAAGGAGTAGTTGATAACAGAAAAATACTGAAGAAAAAATAAAAAACAAAAGATAGAGGAGAGAGAGAGAACGAAAGAAAGAGAGAAAAAAGAAGAAAAAGAAAGAGAGGGAAAAAAAGAAAGAGAGAGAAAGAAAAAGAGAAAGAGAGAGGGAGAGAGAGAAAAAAGAGAACGAGGGAGAGATAAATATAGAAAAATAACCTAACCTAAAGAAAAAAGTTTAAATGGTGCAACCACGTGAACAATAACAACATTGCAAGACATGACATGATGACAGAGATGAAACAACATCATCAGGGCACATCAACAACAATGACAACGAAAACAACAACATAATTACAACGCATTTATTATTACAATAACAACATCATTACAACAACATCAATAAGACCAATGGCAACAGAAGCAATGACATCAACATCATCGAGGTTACAATAGCAACGTCATTACAGCAACGGTCAAGCTCACAATAAAAATTACAATTGTAGAATGGCGCAATAAAACTTAAAATATTGAGATGTTAAAACTACTATGGCGACATGGACGTTGTGATCATAACCGTAAATATTTACGCACGCACACGCTCACTAATAACTGAAATTCATAGAGTTTACAATGCATACTATTATATTACAGCACAAAACAACAAACGTACAACAACAAACAAATAACAAATTAACAACATCAACACATTAATAACAACAACAACAAACAATGGCACCAGACACCAGTACAGCGACAACAACAGCAACAACGACAACAACAGCAACAACAAAAACAGCCACAACTTACATGACTTCGAATCTGTACTCATCATCTGGGAAGTCCTTGAGGAAGGGAGGCAGCCAGGAGAGTTGGATGCTGGTGGGGGTCGACTGGGCCTTCAAGCTGTGTACTGACAGTGCCTCGTCCGCTAAAACATTTTGAAAATACATTATTATTATTTTATATTATTATTAATGTTATTCTTATTATTATTAATGTTATTCTTATTATTATTAATGTTATTATTATTATTATTGATAAATTAATTTTCTAATAAAAATAAATTTTATAAATTATTTACATTTACTTATTTACACTCTTATATATTATTAAAAATTTTCGATTGATTTCATTTTGATTTTATCTTCTTGGTCAATAAAAGATTGTTCCCATTATTAATGTTATTATTTTTTTTATTATTCTTAATATTATTGTTGTTATTATTTGTATTTTTATTATTATTAATATCATTTGAGAATTTATATGGCGTCCTTTATATAACTATGTTTAATATACTATACATGTAAATAAATAAATATATGAAAAAAATATTTATATCATATTTATGTGTGTGTGTGTGTGTGTGTGAATGTATGTGAATATATGTGCGTGTTTACACCAAATATAGACTTTCACGTAATAATAAGCAGACGAGTTTTCCTGCAAAGTTATGAATATTTATGAGATGACGTTAGTCATGGAGTTGGTCGCTAAATGAAAAAAATTAACGCGTATGTGTTTATTCATGCTCACACACACACACACGCACACACATACAAATACACACACGCACGCACACAATCCATACACATTCACACACACTTCATGAAAAACGCAAAAGAAAGAATTTTTTTCTATTACTATTTTGTGATTTAAGCAAATGCAGTTACGGTGATTAAATTAGAACAGAATAGTGAGAAAAAAAAACCAAAGAGTAGAAAATTTCTTCTCTTCGAATCATTAACCTATGGACCTCAATTATTTTACACAACCTTCTCTCACTACTACCACAACAACTGGCTGTGTAGGTCATTCAACTTTTATTTTGGCAGGTTTGTTGCATGTTGTTGGCCAGCATCAAAAACAGTATCACCAATCCTATCTTCACCTTACCACACTTATTTAATCCTATCATCTTAATATATATGCAAACTTCAGCTATATTTCTCTCTCTCTCTTTTTCTTTCTTTCTCTATCCCTTTCTTTCTTTCTCTCTTTTTCTATTTTTTTCTAGATTTCTCTGTCTCTCACTAACTTTTCTTTTCATGTTTTGTTTTATTTTCAAATTCTTCTCTTTCTTTCAATAATTTCTATTTGTATTTCAACTTTGCAAGTTTGCCAAACAGTGTTATTAGTTTTATTCTAAAATTTTACAAACTTATTATTATTAAAAAGAATGCGTTGTACATTATTGTAATTTTATATTTTTAACATATAATTTTTATAAGATTTAATAAGTTTTAAAAGCTAATTCTAATGGTCATCTCAATTTAAATTATTTCAAGATAATATAACATTATGAAATTATATCACGTAGTGGGCGGTGTGGAGGATCAGTGGTTAAGGTCACCTGGAACCGTTACGCAGAGATCGGGTTCAAATATGACAAAAAAGATTTTCTCTTATCACATGCACTCATATACGCTGTATGTGTGCTGTTGATTTTGTTGACCTTTAACTTTTTTGTTTAAGATAATGTAACAGAATAATAAAATTTAAATAACTGGATGATGTATTATGATGTAATGTTAAATATTTTTCAAAATACTTTAAAACTTTTCTGAATAAATGCGTATGGACACATTTCAATTTTGACTGAATTAAATGTAGTTAACTAAGGCGAGCATATTCACAGCACAGCACTGTACCACTAGGTATGCAATATATTACATTGTAGGCTTCTAAATCTACGTAAAAACCGTTTATTTTAATAGTTAGTAGTTAAACTAGGAAGTAAATGCTAACAGAAAGTCAGCTATTAAAATCTGAAGTGAAACATTGGCTGTATGAACTATATACAGAAATGAATCGGATGATGGAAGTTTGTTCAAAATGGTTACAACGTTTGAAACAATAAATAAATTAAACAAAATTAAAAGTTTGATCATAAGATCACTAGATGAAATAGCGAACTGATAACATAGTCTTTTTTGTCTAGAATAAAATATAAAAAAGAAATTAAATTTAAGATGGACATAAAATTTGATAAAATATGATTAATCAAGCGGAGTCAAATTTCACATGCTTCGCATAAACATTTTTTCATCTATCTTATGATGACCTTAGTTATATAATAATTTTATTAAAATATTGAAAATACTAAAACTGAAATTAGATGAAATATGATATTAATTTATTATAAAAAATTTTCGATTCTCCTCTCCAACACAAAAAATATTTCAGCATTTTCAACATTAGGTAATTCACGATACTTGTGGTAGGACTCGTGATTTAAATTCATGGCACACAGACCGTTTAATGCAGGGTTTAAAGTTCAAAGTTTTAAAAACACCTAGACATTATATTATCACAAAAATATTTAATCTTTTGATTATATTAATTTTATATGTTAGAAGAAATTTAGTTTTTTCATTAAATTAAACAAAAACAAAAACCGTGTCATCAGTATTGTTCAGACGTTAAAATATTTAACATCAGGTACGTAACTGAGCAAAAATAAATTACTGCTTATAAGCATTTATAATAAAACATTTACACACTCGGAGTTTCAACACTTTTAGAAATTTTGTTGATAGGAAGACTGTAATACAATTGATTGAACAAGTTTTTGTTTGATAGTTCGATGTATGTGTGTGTGTCTTCAGGATGTTGTACACGGGACTGGGCAGTATAGTTTTGTCTACTTTGAACGATTCGCTCAACAAAACGATTACTCTTTCTCTGTTAGTTTCTAAATTTCTTTGCAGCCATTTATTAAATTCGTACATGCAGTAGGTACTTTCAAGGAAGTGTGGCGTCCTAAAACAAACAACTCGCTTACTGGCATAGATTGCATCAAGTATGTTTTCCTCAATTGAGCGACCCCCAAGAAAATGTTTCTCGGGGGGGCAAGGTTTGTAACCTTTGAGTTCTAATAAACTGAAAAGCGCAATTCCAATTGATCGGTCTGGATTGGCGTTGGCACAGCTGATGAAGGCATCGTATAACATGTTCTCGCCTGTGCACTCACTCTATCGAGAACGTGAATGTTCAAATGAGTGTTTTATTAATTTAAAAAAATACCAATACCGCAATGAGTAAAACAGTAAAAATTGGAATTAGTATGTTCATGGGAATTTTGTTTTTTTTGTACGATATATGGATCTTCACAAAACTCCACATCATCAACAGAGAAAATATTTTTGTTCAAAAGTCTTTCAAGAGTTCGGCACAAAACACTATTCGGATTCAGCAAACTTATGTTTAGTTTTGCTAAATTTGTCATCCACGACTTCAGCCATTTATTTTCACATGAGCAATCCCAAGAGTTGTTGTGTAAACTTATAAGCATCAGTTTGAACGGACCACTTGTGCTAATCAAAAAATCATTCGGTACAGCAGTTAATAAATTTGAATGCAAATATAATTCTTCCAGAGCCGTAAGAGACTTCAGAACATGAGAATTGAGTGCTGTGATTCTTTTATGGCTGAAATTTAGTACAGTTGTTTTGTTCAAATATAATCTATCTTATATCGGAATTAAATTTATATATTACATTATTACGCTTCGAAGTAAAATCGTCTTTAGAAGTGCAGTTGTTCTTTAAGACCAATTGTGATGTCTTACAATTATTGTAGTATATCCTGAGTTTTATTTTATTAATATCATTGATTGGTGTAACAATCCTTTTTATGATTTGTTTACGGACGACTTTGTCTATTTTATGTGCAGTTGGCACAAAATTTCTGTAATCTGTCAATAATTTCAAACACATCCGCAGTGTACAAAAGGAAAAAATTGGTCCAAAAACGGATCCCAGCGGTACACCGTGCTCCAGATATTCCTTAGTAAAAAACACATCATGAACCAATAAAGTATAAACCCCAAATAAATATCCAACAAAGACAGGAAAACTATTAATTTTGTTTGAGCTCCTTCCATCCTGGACAAATTCAAATGCAAAAAAACTCATGACTGAACAAATATCAACTACACAGAAATACACACAAACACAAACAGACACACGGACAGACACACACATATACGCACAGACAGACAAACACACAAACAGTCACACGGACAGACAGACACAGACACAGACAGACAAACAGACACACGGACAGACACACACATATACGCACAGACAGACAAACACACAAACAGTCACACGGACAGACAGACACAGACAGACAAACAAGAACAAGAAGCAAAGAAAGACAAACCTCGAACAATAAGGATTGTGGAGGTGATGATGCTGGTGAAGATGTTGGATGCGGTGCACTCGTACAGTCCCTGGTCAGTTTCAAGAAGGTTGACCAGCTTCAAACCATCTTCCGTTTGGAGACTTCGCGTCGTGTCAATCCCTCTTGATCCAACCTGGTTTGTTGTCGTAAGTATTTTGGGTATTTGCAGCCTATTTTAGTTTTATTTTTATGTGGTAGTATAATTTTTATTAGTGTTTTTGAATTGAATTTTGTGTTTGTGTCTACATTTAAATGATTTTCTAAAAAATTTTTGATTTGAGGTATATTATTATTGTTCATGTAATTTGTGTATCGTGTATGTGGTAAGCCCGTGTTTGAGTTTATGCGCGCCTTTATCTATAAGTTATATGCGTATGTGTATAGTTGTGTTATTAAAATGGAACCACTCACTAAAAGATAAAGAAAAACTATGATTTTTATGTTTGCGTATCATCATAAAATAGGTTTGCTCATTTGCAGATCCAACAGTTTATTTCAAATTATAAATCATTCTTCAATAGAGTATGCGTTTTGTTGGCTCTTTAAACTGACCTGAACAATGCTCGGTTTTGTTTCTGCACTTTAAAATGAACTTTATACGTGTTATGCTAAGTGAATTTTCAGCTATATAGATTCATAATATTCTATATCATGACTAGACTAATCTATAATATTATACTCATATTTCATAAATAAGTAAATAAATGATTTATAAATAAATCCTTTTTATGCTAGTTTGCGTATCTGCTCCTGTTCTTCTACTTTTAAAATCAGGGTTGTTATATCAAAGTATCGCTATTGTATCGGCGATATTTTTCCCTATTGATGGCGAGTTTCGAACTTGATACCGCCAGTACATTTTGGACAGAAAAAAAAATCAGTGTCCGCTACCAACACTTATGAACATCGAGTGTACACATTTTTATTAATTATCATTTTAATTTTCTTAGTTAAGCGAGTTAGATTAAGGTTGCATTCAGAGTTTAATAAAAGTTTTATCGTAATTTGCAAATTTGTATTTAAAAACTTGTCTTTCATATCTTGAAACGTTGTTGTTTTTTGAATGGTTTAAAAAAACTGCAAAAAACTGGTTAATCTTTAGAGTAACAAAGTTTTATAACTTTTAAACGGTAATTGATTTAAAAAACTGAAATATTTGCCCAATCATTTTGCACTGAAATAATTTTATTTGTTGACAGTAAATTTATGGGAGACTTTTTAAAAAAATATAGAAAACTTGACAAAAAGAAATGTTTTTTTTTTAATTTAGAAAAATTAAGGGTCTTTACGTCTTTATCGGTCCGGGGCCTACAGATCTCAAAACTCGACCCAAGACAAAAAATTTTAACTTTTCATTATAATTTATTTCACATTTGATGATTCGAAATTCAAACAATTAATTCTTACGCAATCATTTTTATGTTCTGTAATGATAACAACTGCATGCATTATTATAGAAAAAAAATAGTTCCGCTTTTGTGGATCAAGTACCTCCGCTTATAAAAATATAGAAGTATTGGTGAAAGTATTGACTGCCGGCAATACATTCAAATATAAGTAGCAGTTTTGGTGTTGGCAATGCGATTTTTAGGTTTTCTTCACAACCCAGTCGAAAATACCGTTTGTTTGTTTGAAAAAATGTTACATTATATGAGCAATTGTGTGTAAATAAACGTGTGTGAAAGTGAACATGTGTGAGCGTGGATGAACGTGTTTGAATGTGAACGAACGTGTGCTAGTGTGGATGAACGTGTTTCAATCTGAATGACCGTGTAAAAAAGTCCCTGGTATACAAAAAAATATATGAAAAATTGCGAAACGAAACAATTGAACGAGGCACGCATCGGAATTCAAAATAGAAAGTAAAAACTATGGGATTTCCTAAAAAAAAGTGAAAAAATGCTCGCGTGATCACTCAATCAACCAATCAGCGGCCTGGTTAAGACTTTAAGCCCGCCCATTGGTTGATCGATAGCAAGGAAGGAAGATAGCGATAGTGCATAATTAATCGATGATGGTGATGATGACAATCGTGATGGTGATAATGATGAGATCGTGATGATGGTTATGATGACAATTGTGGTGGTGATTATGATGATAATCTCAACTATGATAATGATGCGACGATAGTAACAACTGTAACGAGCGTATAGAATACTGATAATGAATAATAAAACATTAATGAGAATAATAAAAAGAATGCAAAGAAGCAAAATCGTGCATTGATTCTAAAAAATCATGTGAAATAACAGCCATTCATCTTGGACTCCGTTCGTCTATCTATCCATCCATTTACCCAACCATCCATCTATCAATCTATATCCATCCAACAATCTATTTATCAACTTATATCAATCCAACAATCCATCTATCAATCCATCCAAACATCCATTCATTCATCTAACCATCCATATATCAATCTACATTCATCCATACATATTTTCATTTAGTAATATTCAGCTATCAATTTAGATCCATCTAACCATACATTTTTCCATCTATATCCAACCATTCATCTATCAATCTATATCCATCCGACTATCAATCCATCCATCTACATCCAACTAGCCATCCATCCCTTAATTCTTTTAAATCCATCGGTCCATCTCACCTTGGCCCACTTGATTTCCGGAACGGGATTCCCATTGGCCTTGCACGGAATGATGACGTCATCGCCGACAACTCGTTGGTACAGATGGTTCGGTCGAACCTCGAAATAAGGAAGGTCTGTACGGTGGTGGTGATGATGATGTTGTGAAAATTGTGGAGAAGATGATGATAGTGCGGATGATATTGTTATCATTTATGAATCTATGGACAATAAGTTCTCAAAAATTAGGCAAAATTCTTTCAAAAGCCACAACTAACTCGATTGCAAATTGATGAACGAGAGAAACATGCATTAACATATAGACTGCTATCCCACGCGTCATATAGGTAATTAAATATCAGTTAATTATGATAGCATATAATTAATATTAATATCAGTTAATTAATAACACGTGTTACGCGCTGCCCGTCTTGAATTGTCAACTACATTTGCTACTACTGATCCAACGCAAATGAATCAAAATAAAATTTGGCAGGTGTTTTTCTAAAATTAACAAAAACGACGTTTGACACTGTTGATGATGGATAAGAAATTTTAAGGTGAACTCGCACGAAGTTTCATCAAAGGTCATGCATAGGACAACAACGGTTTGTATCTAACTTGACTGATCACTGCCAGAATTCCAAACTAAACAGCTCTCTCACTCTCTTTCTTTCTCTCTCTCTCTCTCTCTCTCTCTCTCTCTCTCTCTCTCTAACATTTTTTCTATAAAGTGGGGTGTGTAACAATATAAGAAACTTTGCTTTTTAATCAATTTATTTATTTATTAACAATTTTATCAACTCCTCTAACATCTTAAAATTTATTTTTCTTTGCTGACACTTCCATTTTTAACTGCGGTTCTGATCGCAACAATCTTGTCCTTATTGTAGCAGCAAATCAGTTTTTATAATAAGTTGACAAACATTCTGCCAATAAAAAATCTACACCACACATATTATATTCATAAGTCGACAAGCGTGATACTTTAGTTTTTCATTTCGTTTATAAGAGTTTCATTATATTTCAGATGGTTCTGCTCTTATTTGTGCTATAATTTGAACTGGAGACCTTTGCTAAATCTTTCCCCGGTTTGATTAATAAAATGATTGTAAATTGTAAAATGTGTATGTATGTTAGTGTGTACGTGCGTGTGTTTGTTAGTTGCCTGCTGGGACATATCTGGACGCAGACGTATACATTACACACATACAAACACATACGCAAATGTTCTCACCCATATATAAATACACACATACAAACCAATGCACGTACACCAACATATTTGTAAATCTGAGTGGACGCACACAAGCATGCACACAAGCGCACAAAAAGCAAGTGTACAGCGTTTGTATGCCTGGCAGTCCATATCGATTTTCTGGCTTCAAATTTTTTCGTCACCGTCAGATGGATATGGAAGTATGTACCGTGCATTCGGGTGTATGCATGTTTTCACAAACGCAAGTGTGTGTACATACACACAAACAGACACTCACACATACACACAAACAGATTCTTACACATACACACAAACACACACATACACACAAACACACGCATACACACAGACACAATCACGATAGATGATAGATATTATATCTCATACATATATCTACCTGAAAACACGTACGTACACCTAACAACAAGTATAATATAGAGAGCATATCACGGCGTATCACAGCCACATACAAACACAGACATCACCATGCACACTATCATGAAATTTATTTACAAAAACACAAAAACACGACAAAAATGTTTGTTGCAACAGTAATAAAATACAAATATACATGTATACATACATACATCACGCATACATACCTACATACATACATAAGTACATATATACATAACAATTATTATTAATATTGTTGTTATTGTTATTGTAATGATTTATTGTTATTATTATTGTTATTGTTGTTGTTGTTGCGTACTTACTAACCGGATTCATCAATTTGGCAAGATGGAATTGAATGCAGGCCTGTTAACGTGGAAGGTTTCCGTAAATGTGGTTTGCCTGCGTGTGTGTACGCGCGCTTGTGTGTGTATGTGTGTGCGTGATTGCACGTGTCGTTTGTTTCCAATTGTGTGTGTGTGTGCGTGCGTGTGTGTGTGCGCGTGCGTGAATCTATTTATAGTTTTTTGGAATGTGAATTTTTTGATATTTAATTTAGTTTAAAATTTCATATCATATATGTATATTCATTCATTCATTCATTCATTCATTCATTCATTCATTCATTCATTCATTCATTCATTCATTCATTCATTCATTCATTCATTCATTCATTCATTCATTCATTCATTCATTCATTCATTCATTCATTCATTCATTCATTCATTCATTCATTCATTCATTCATTCATTCATTCATTCATTCATTCATTCATTCATTCATTCATTCATTCATTCATTTTATCAATTTCTTTGGTTTGTTTCCTCACACGCCTACTCACTAACTCATGTTCACTCACTCACTCACTCACTCACTAATTCATCCACCCACTCATTCATTCATTCATCCATTTTTTGTTCATTTATTATGGGCCTCCTATCAATATAACTATACATTCATTAATCATTGTCAGACAACTTGTCGAAGTTCCGTCATCATCGTCATCATAGCCATCATCATCATCATCATCATCATCGTCATCATCATCATTGTCATCATCATCATCGTCGTCATTATCATAATCATCAAATTTCATGGTAATCAACTCAGAATCATCACAACGGTTTCGTTCTTGTATCATCTTAACATCTCTGCTTTCGTCATCATTATCGTAATCGCTATCATCATTATCATCATAGCAATAATCATTGCCACCATCATCATCATCTTTACTGTCGTTCCATCATCATCAAAGTTTATATTATCATCATTAACATCTTCGTGATCTGCATCATCATCGTCGTCGTCTCAACCATCTTTAATCCTCTTATAGTCATTATCATTATTGTCATCATCTACATCGTCATCATCTACATCGTCATCATCATCATCATAGTCATCATCACCGTCATCATCTACATCGTCATCATCTTCATTTTCATACTCCTCCTCATCAATATCATCGTTGTCGTATATTTAACCCACGCCCTCCACACTATGGCAACATTTTTTTTTCAACTCCTCCGAACGGAATCCCAAAATTATGAACCATCGGATGGTGGACGGCGAATCATTGCATGCAAATCTCTCTTCATACACCATGCAGCGCAAACAGAAACATACAAAGAAATAAAAACGCATAAAAATATGCAAACATTCACACAAAAGTATAAAAACATACGCATGCAAATATACAAACATACGCAAACAAATATAAAAACGTAAACGTACAAAAATAAATATACAGACATTCACATAAATAAATATACAAACTTGCAAAACAACGTGAGTTTTATATTATAAACGAAGAAATACAAATTATTTCCAAATATAAAATATATGTGAATATATGTGAATATATGTAAAACCTAGGCAAAAATATGGCACAGAATAAAGTTATGAATATTTAAACAAACGAACAAACGAACGAACGAACGAACGAACGAACGAACAAACAAACAAACAAAAAAAAGCAATCAACCAAAGAAACAGACAGCAACAGACAAGCGGACCAATAAATAATTAATAATAGTTTTTAATAATCATTTTTTTTATTATTTACAATCATAACATGAGTTTGTTCTTTTGCATTATTTTCAATATTTTTAAATTTTCAGTTTATTTATTTATTCGCGTTATTGCTTATTCATCTTTCTATTCAGTTTTTATGCATTCATTTACTGTTCACCTGTCTGTTTGTTCATCCGTTTGTTTGTTCATTTGTCTGTTTGTCTGTCCATCCTTTCATCAATTTTTAAATTTTATTTTATAACATGTGATGCACTTCCTCCAGCAGACTCCACAAGATTTTTCAGATCTTTTCTTGTTTTGTGTTGCTCAAATTTTTTTATATTTCCGAGCAGTCGGTTGAAAATTCTAGGCGATGAAACAAAAAATTATGAATCGTGGAAACAAAACAACAATTAACGAAGGATGGTTTCAGTAGACTCCAGTTTACAATCTCGGAAATGGAATGAAGTTGCTGCCAACCATACAACCAACCATACGACCAACCAACCAACCGATCGACCAACCAACCGATTGACCAACCAACCAACCAACCAACCAACCAACCAACCAACCAACAGCCCAACCTACCAACCAACCTACCAACCAACAAACCCACCAATTGACCAACCAGCCAGCCAACCAATTGACCAACCAACGAACATAACCAGTCAACTAATGAATATCTTATTTTCATTGACGGCCAGACTTGCATGCACACAAAAACGAGAGTAGCAAATCATGCAACACTCACAACATTACATCACGCAGCATCATATCGTTATATCGTGTAACAACAACATCATATCAATGTATCACGTAATAGTGACGTCATACCATTGTATCACGTAACAGTGACGGCATATCATTATATCCGTTTAGGTGTTTATGTAATTAGATAACATAGCCTACAGCTGCAAGGTAATAATGATAAAAATATTTGTGATTATAAAAACTCTTGCGAGAAAATAAAATAAAACCACACCTTCTATAAAATTCCATCATTTTATTCACCTATATTTGCTTTTGTCTCGTGATATACGTTCTTATTGAAATTCGCAGGTGTAAATATATAGATAGATAATATCTTTTTTTTTAAGTTTGTTGTTTGAATGTTTATTGATGGTGTTTGTGCGAAGTAAATGTTGTTGTTGTTATTGTAGTTGTTGGTATGATTAGGTTGTTGTTATTTGTCCTTGTGGTTGTTGTTGTTGTGTGTACATTTATGTTATTGTTGGTTGGCTGGCTGTTGTAATGACAATCAGCGTGCATTGTTCTATCTAAAAATATGCTTATCAGCAAAACACAAAATTGCAATCTGTATCAAATTGTACATTATTTCGCCCAATTGCACAACACTTTTTTGTATTGTATGGTATATTGTTGTATTTTATAGAATTGTATTACATTACATTGTATGGTATTGTAATGTATTGGATTGTGTGGTATTGTTTTACATTGTATTGTATGATATTTTTTTTACATACTATTTTATGGTATTGTATTTTATTGTATTGTATTATTATTATTATTGGTGTAATAATGTGTATTGTATGGTGTCTTATGGTATTTTTGATATTTGAGGGGATTTATGTAGTCATGAATACTTCGGGTCATGAATAAACATCATATCTTCATTCGCCGTGAATTGTTATACAGACGACAATTTACATTTTTAAAAATTCAATTCAAGTGTGTTTTATACAAAATTGTATACAAACATAAACAAACATGAACAATGAAACTCATTTCATACACACAAGAAAACACAACTCCATCAACTCTATTAAACTGCCTCAAAATAAAAATCAGAAACAAAAGCGCATAGTCATATCTTGCGTTGACAAATTTTAAAACTTTCAAAATTTCTTTGAAAATATTTTCAGTTTTTTTTCCTAACGATGTTCTTCTGCCCACGCCTCGCCTGAACTTTTATTAAACAAATTAGAAAAAATCACTTCGCTAGCAAATGGCTGACCAAAAAAAATTCTTCATTCTGTTTCAATTATTCATCTGCCTTTTGAATAAGAGAAAAGTGAAAAAAGATTCAGGGAAGAGAGAAAGAGAGAAAGAAAGAGAATGAAAAAAGAGCAAGAGAAAGAGGGAGAGGAAGAGAGAGAGAAAAAAAAAGAAAAAAACCGGAGAAATGTAAAGCAATATAAAACTAAATACGAAACAAAACAACATCATACAATCACATCTATAAAAAAATTATTATTACATTTAACTTTTTATTTTATCATGAAAAACAACGCAAATCACTGAAAAATTACTACGGTGAGTAGTAGTTAATGAAAGAGTGAATGAATAACAAGTGCAAATCAGGCACGAACCAATAAAAACAACGAACAAACGAACGAACGAACAAACGAACATGCAAGATGACAATGACATTGACATCCAACCTCTGACGATAGCCCTTATCTTTAGGATAATATCACTGAAACTTGCGTTGAAGGGCGTGTAGAGGGCACACGTGTAGTTACCCTCATCCGAAGGTCTGACGTCATTAATTTCGATATTTCCAAAACTCGTCAGGAAGTAGCGGCTAAAATCCTCTTCCTCCTCTACAGCGCCGCCGCCATCTTGGCTGGTTTTCGTGACGTCATTATGATGTGGAACTTTTTTGGTGGTGGTGGTCGTCATGGTAGTGTGTTTGGTTGATGTCGTTGAGACGGTTGTGGCTTCGAAGGATGGAAAGAGGGGTTTGAAAGAGAGTTCCAGGGATCTGTCGTTTTTGCGCCAAACTATGACGGTGTTCGAGTCAGCACCTTTTCTGGAAAGATAAGATGATGATGACGATGATGATGATGATGACGATGATGAAGAAGAAGATGATGATGATGACGACGAAGAAGAAGAAGATGATGATGATGATGATGAAGATGATGATGATGAAAATGAGGATGAGGATGATTTTGTTGTTGGTGATGATGATGATGACGATGATAATGATGATGATGATGATGATGATGATTATGATGACGATTATGATGATGATGAGGATGAAAAAGAAGAAGAAGATGATGATAATGTTAAGGATGATGAGAATTACAAAACTAATGTTGAACATTAATGATGATTGTAGTAATAACAGCGACAACAACATTATTAATACTTAAAATTGAAATAATATTTGCTACAATAATATTTTTTATAATTAAAACCACAACATTATTTACTGGTTGGTGTTTGGTTTTGAAAATAAAATATTATTTTAAAGCAGCTCAACAACAAACATAACAGCACAAACATGAACCATGAACATCAAACAATAAATTAAGGATATAAAGAAACCATTGAAAACATCAATGTAACATCAAGTCAAATTTAGTCATATTGTGTTACATTACGTTATGTTACATTACATCACATTATATTAAGTCACATTACGTCATACCAGGCTATTTTTGTAGAGTTGTGTTGAAATTGAACTGCAACAACAACAACTTAAATAATACAACACACCTGTTAAGGGTGCACTCCAACACGCCTTTCAATCCAGTAGCCAAATACACGTGAATGATGTTCTCATCACTCTGGTCCGATGTTTCTGAATATGTCGGCCCTCTATATGATTTGTTGACTTTTTGCTCTTGTTGTTGATGTTGTTGTTGATGTTGATGTTGTTGTTGATGTTGTTGTTGACGTTGTTGTTGATGTTGTTGCTGATGTTGTTGATGTTGTTGATGTTGTTGTTGTTGATGTTTTGGATGTTGTTGTTGTTGATTGTGCCAAATCTTGTTACCAACGAGAAATTGTCTGCTGGCGACGACGTTTTGAACGCTGTCTTCCGCGTCATCGTTATATTCTGAGTACGTGTCGTTGATGTCGTCTTTGTTGTCGCCGTTGTGGTCGCGGTGGCCAGCTTCATAGTAGCTGTTGTCGTTAGAGTAATTTTCGTTCATTTCGTCGTTGTAATAATAAACGTTGTTGTTGCTGTCCATGTTGTTGTTGTTTAAATAAGTATTGTAGTCATTGTTAATGTCAGCATTGTTGTTGTAATGTATAACGTAATTGTTGTTGATGATATTGTTGTTTTTGTTGTTTTTGTTGTTATTGTGAGTTTCTCTTTTTTGTCTTTGGATGGCTAGATTTGCTGGAACGATCTTCGCTTCCTTCATCCCTAATTTATTTACATTTTGTAACTTTTCAACAAAGTTTTTTCTGATCTTTTTATAGTCATTTGTTAGAACATTATTATTATTATTATTTATATGATTATTATTGTTATTTATATGATTATTATTGTTATTATTACTATTACTACTGTTGTTGTCGTCGTCGTAATTAATGCTATTTAGATGAGCATCGCTTGTTGAAATGCAATTAATGTTATGATGATGACACTTGTACAATACTGCCCTGTCCATTGTATAGCCATGCAATAATTGGCTACTAATGTAATTTTCATGTTTCATTGTCACTGCTAGAAATTGTGGATGCTCCAGTTGCCTTCTTGCTGGAGATAATTTTGTCGTTGTGGTCGTTGCGGTCGGCGATGATGATAATGATGGATGTGATATCAATAAGGGTGATGAAAGTAATGATGATAACGGTGACGATGGTGATGATGATGAAGCTGGTGGTGATGATGATGCTGGTGGTGATGATGAACATGGGGGTGATGATGATGATAATGATGTTGGTGGTGATGATGATGATGTTGATGGCGATGATGATAATAATGGTGGTGCCTTGTGTTGGCTTACGTGTGAAAAAATGTCGACGCGAGGTGCTGCTTTGTGTTGCGTTAACAGTGGTTTTATTAACAGCGTTGTTGTTGTTTTTGTTGGATTTGTGTTTGATAGCATCAGGTTTGTCTTGGTTGTTGTTGTTGTTGTGTGTGCTGTTGTTGTTGGTATTATTGTGTGTGTTATTGAAACTTTCATTTTAGTTGTTACTCGCTTTAGTTTTGTTAGTTTAGCAAATGTTATTTTCGTCGTTGTTAGTGACGTTGCATTTGTTATTGTTGTTTCATTTGTTGTTGTGGTTGTTGTAGTTTTTGTTGTTGTTGTTGTTGTTATTGTTGCAGACAATGTTGCTGTTTTAATAAAAAAATTTTCTGACTTATCGGAAGTAAATAACGGGGTTAATGATGTCATTAGTGGTGACGTTGTTGCTGGTGACGACGGTGAGGTTGTTGTTGATGACGTTGTTGTTGGTGGTGATGACGTAATAAAAGTCGACAACGATGATGATGATTGCGAAGAGAATAGAGAAAACCTCGCTGATGATGGCTGCAACGCAAGTGATGACGATGATGAAGATAATGAAGATGAGGAGGAAGATGAGGATGATGATGTCGCTGCCGGTGGCAATGTTTCATAAGATGATAAAAATTTATTTGGCGATAACACTGATGATGAAGATGGAGAGGATGTTAAAGAAGAAGATGCTTCTGATGATGACGCTGATGTTGAGGCTGACGATGATAATGTATTTTTAATTGCTGATAGGAATGAGACCATTGAATATTTCACTGGTGATGACTTGAACAACGATGACAAAGATGATGATAGAAACTTTGCTGATGATGACGACGACGATGATGACGACAATGATGATGACGACGATGGAGTAGTTTTTAAAAAGATAGCTAGTTTAAACGGCAACCTGACTGATAGTGACTGAGAAGATGACGAATTAAATGGTCCTGAGTATGATATAAGATTCGGCGATGCTGTCGTTAGTGATGATGTCACAGATGACGTCAAATATGACAATGACGTCACTGGAAATGACGTTGACGACAACGATGAGAGTGAATTAAGGTAGTGAGGTAGTAGTGATGATGAGGATGTTTCTGATTGAACACTTGAATCGTCTAAATGCATTCCTGGCCGTTCCATTTCCGGGTTTTCAGACATCACAAGAGTTGTCACGACAGTCGCTGCAACAATCAATATCGCCTGCAACATCACGTAACAAATGTTGCAGCAACAGCAAAATGTTGCCATCTTTGTATGTCGATACTTTTTTTTACTGATTTTTCAAAATAACTAACATCAATTTTTAACTTTATTTATTGTCTTTCTATCGAAGATCTTGCTGCTGAAATTATCATTTCTCGAGTTATTGTTGTCATTGTTGAAATGACCAAATAGACATCAATTATCATTAATGCAATTTTGATTATTGTCATTTTTTGTTGCTAGTGGTCATGACGACTATACTTGTGTACTTTTTTCCCAATCCAAACATCGTAGTCTAAATATTGCATTTTCACCTTTCATCGTCTTCCATTCTTTGATTTGCAATTCCTAACTGAAAAACTTTCTACAGAATTTTCTAACTAATTGAATATTTTTTGTTCTTCTCGCCGATTTATTAGCTGTTTCCGTGTTCCATCGTCTTCATCGTTGTCATCATCCTTATTGTCATCATCTCTTTCAATATTATTATCTTTCTCACTATATCATTTAAGATACATCCCTCTATATATCATCGTTTGTGCTGTTCACTATCATCACAGTTATATAGCAGCTGTTTCATTGTTTCAAGGATACAAAAATGACTAGCTACATATATGTTGTATAGTATTTTTGCATTAGTACTGCTTGATAATACTGACATTGAGATTGTCAGAATATATTACTCATAACAATATTAATAATAGCGAATACGAATACTAAAGAACATTGAAAATAATCATATAAAACATCATGCGAAACGATTGTCATAATAGAAGTAGTAGTAATAGTAGTAGTAGTAATAATAGTAGTAGTAGTAGTAGTAGTAGTAGTAGTAGTAGTAGTAGTAGTAGTAGTGGTGGTGGTAGTGGTAGTGGTAGTAGTAGTAGTAGTAGTAGTGGTGGTAGTAGTAGTAGTGGTGGTAGTAGTAGTAGTTACAGACAGTATTAAGATTATTTTTTTTGTTGATATACCTGCAGCGTTAATGGATATGACGACTGGAACAGATGTTAATAAAGCAAACCCTCCCTCTTTGCGACAAACGTGTCTAACCGGATTTATTCACGTTAATTAAATCCGATACCAATTTATCATTTTTATTTTATTTTATTTTTATTTGTTTATTTATTTGTAAATAATATTAATAAATAAAATAGTTAGATCTGTTTCTTCTGTATTTTTTAAAACAAATTTATTATAAATCTTTGTATTGGTGTTATTTATTTGTACTATTGTTGACTTTTTTCCAGTTTTTCATTCACCTATTTCGTTCGCTGTCGTTGTAGTTGTTGATGAGTTGTTGATATCAATTTGGTTAGACACGTTGCAGTTAAGTTTAAGATTGTTGTTGTTGTTATTTTTGTTTTTAACAGCTTCAATGAAAAACGATTTTGAAAATTATTCTGTAAAATTTATAACCTTTCAATTTGGAAAAATAAACACAAATTTAAAAGTTTTACATACCTATCGCCTTTAAATCCGTTAACGAAACATCAGCG
The DNA here is from genome assembly GCF_000326865.2 of Helobdella robusta. Classification (NCBI taxonomy): domain Eukaryota; kingdom Metazoa; phylum Annelida; class Clitellata; order Rhynchobdellida; family Glossiphoniidae; genus Helobdella; species Helobdella robusta. The sequence goes on from NW_008703893.1 coordinate 262,772, forward strand.
AAGTTTTCAACTTGTAACAAAAAATAAATTAATATAACTCACAAATCAATGAAACTATCAGTATGAATACTGCTCTGAAAATAAATTCTCACTAAAATTTTTTACTATAAACAACAAAAACAACAGCAACAGCAACGTTATCATCAACAAATACAAGACCAACATCAGCCAAGAACATCATCTGCAGAATACATTTTTACATATTATTCAGAATATTCAAATTTTTTGAAAAAATTCCAAAAGACACGACGAACATACAAACATCAAAAACATCCAAACAACAAATGTACAATTATTACAAACATCCCAACTAGGCAAACGCAAGGAACATCAAGGAATGTGCAAACTCGCAAAAATTATCAACATACAAGCCCGCAAACATTACAAACATACAAACGTCACAAACATACAAACCAACAAACATACAAACGTCACAAACATACAAACCAACAAACATACAAACCAACAAACATACAAACATACAAACGTCACAAACATACGAACCAACAAACATACAAACCAAAAAACATACATACCAACAAACATACAAACGTCACATAATGACTTACCAGCTCCACAAACAAACGGTGCTCAGGAAAATTAAACATACAATTCTATGTGACTGACTGTACGTACGTATACACGTACACAATGTATGTATATACACATACAATAATATTAATAACAATGACCTATACACACATATATTTACATATATTTATATAATACATACTACATGATATATATATATATATATATATATATATATATATATATATATAATATATATGCACACATACACACACACACATAGAACTGAATATTTTTTAACATGTATATATATACGCGCGTATGTAAGTGTTGTATCAATTGTTACCTAGATGTGAATTTATATTAATACACGTCCGTAAATAATCACTCCAATAGTAGTTAGTGAGACATGCATACAGAAGAATGAAAATGGAAAAATAATTAAATTGCGGCTACAGTGTTTCCCCCCCGCACTACAACTGCTACAACATCAACTACAACTTCCACATGTCCACTGGATGTATGCACAACTTTGCCAAATGTACGCTCCACGTTGATGCGTCTGTTTGTTGTACGCGCGCGAGCCAGCGTACGTGGAGGGCACTGGTGTACAAATGGATGCATGAATATGTATTTACATTTTGATGGGTGAAATATATATGTACATTTTTTTAATATATATCTGTTTGCATGTAAGTTAATGCCTATACATTGTAGTATTATAAACTTGCACGCATGGATGTATGTAGGTATGTATGTATGTATGTATGTATGTATGTGTATGTATGTATGTATTATTATTATTATTGTTACGGAAATTTAAACACAGCGCTTTTTAATTGTTGAAACTCAAAAGCGCTGCTGAATCATAGACCAATAAGACGGACGTTCATTGTGCAAATAAGTTTTAAGCTGACTTCGAAATTGTAAATATGGTAGATTAGGGTCACATAAGTTAAAAGGTAAACCCGTCGCTAACTTTGTAGTCGGAATAAAAAATAAATTACCCTCGGTTGATAGGAAGGAATATTTTGAAAAAAGAGATTTGTATGGTTCCAATCTATTAATGAGATAGGGTGGTGCTGCATTATTGACACATTTAAACATCAAAACTGCTAACTTGAAGAATAAACGTAATAAACGCAGTTGCTTGGAGCAGACCCTCACTACATTATTAATATGTAAATCCATCTTTAGGTTTGAGCCAATAACAACTCCAAGACTACGGACAGATGTGGAAAATTCAATGATGTCATTGCCATTACAGATCAATGAAATTTTGACTTTTGACAGCTGCTGCCATGAACCAACCGGTAATATTTGTGTCTTAGATTGATTTAACTCTAACTGATTCATACTCATCCAAGTGCTAATTTCGATAAGACAATCAATCGGTTTATTCAGAGAAGCGTCAATCGAATCAACAGGACAAGAAACCAATAACTGAATATCATCAGCAAAGGCGTGGGAGCTGAACTCATATTTTTGAATGATATCAAAAACATCAGCAGTGACATATGAAACAATAGAGGTCCTTACACAGACCCCTGGGGGACACCAAACGATAGTTTGTTTACGTCAGAGAGAGTGTTGTTGTAAGAAACCTGCTGGGTGCAGCCTAAAAGATAGGAAGAGAACCACGATAAGACTGAATCAGAGAGAATCAAATTTGTGGAGAGTTTATACATGAGACGAGTATGATTGACACAATAAAATGCACCACTCATATCAAGTAATACCAAAAAAGAAACTGTCAATTGAAGAGAAAATATTCAACTTTCTCCAACTGGTAGAAAATATCAATGAGAGCAATTTCTGTGGAAAAATATTGACGATAGCCGGATTGGTTCTTTGGTAACAAATTGTTTTTGTTTAAATGCTGTAACAATTAATTGATAACAACTCGTTCAATGACTTTAGAAATGAATGAAAGATTAGAGATAGGACGGTAATTTGAAAAAAAATTTGTCGTCCAAATTTGATCTTTTTAGAAGTGGGGTTACAATAACATGTTTCAAAGGGTTGGGAAAACTGCCAGTTGATAAACATTGGTTGACAAAAAATGTCAAAAAGGCAAAAAAAGATCTATAAATTTTTTAAATATGTATGTTGGAATCAGATCAAGAGAACAAGAACTGCCAGGGGAGTCACAAACTATTTTACGCAATTCATCTGGAGTGCACATTTGAAAATTGGAAAGACTAACAAATGAATCAGGTAAGACAACCCTAGGGGCATATTCAAACTGGACTGGTTTGTTGGTATTTATGTGTGTATGTATGTATGTATGTATGTATGTATGTATGTATGTATGTATGTATGTATGTATGTAGGTATGTATGTATGTATGTATGTATGTATGTATGTATGTGTGTGTGTGTATGTATGTATGTATGTATGTATGTATGTATGTATGTATGTATGTATGTATGTATGTATGTATGTATGTATGTATGTATGTATGTATGTATGTATGTATGTATGTATGTATGTATGTATGTATGTATACCATTCATACCATCTTCAAATTGTCTCAACATTTAATCTCGGTCGTGTTCATTTTTCTTTCTAATTTTGTTCGGTTTTTGTTACCAAACTCCCGAAAATTATATTACCGGACAGTAGTCTTGATATTTATTAAAATACACCTCAAACTACAGACCGTAATTTTTAATTTTGTCGCGACACAACAGACAAGTTCAGCTTACTTTGCCAGAATTAATTGAAGGCACAAATAACTTCTAGAAACTTGCTGTTTACTAACAACATATATGTATGTATGTATGTATGTATGTGTGTGTGTGTGTGTGTGTATGTATGTATGTATGTATGTATGTATGTATGTATGTATGTATGTATGTATGTATGTATGTATGTATGTATGTATGTATGTATGTATGTATGTATGTATGTATGTATGTATGTATGTATGTATGTATGTATGTATGTATGTATGTATGTATGTATGTATGTATGTATGTATGCATGTATGTATGTATGTCGTTCAGCGAGAGTCTTCAGAGGAAGAGTTTCCGTCAATGAATGTTTCGACCCTTTAACTTCCTGATACTTTCAAAAAACAGGCTACATCCAGTGATCAGTTGGATGTCTCTCGCTGAACAAACAATTTGTCTCGCTTTGAAATCACCTCCTTTTATACTGTAAAATTGTGTAGGCGTGCCAGAAGTTCACATATCAACATATCACAATGTGAGTTATTTCGACGAGCCAAGTAACACGTTGAGCCGAATCTGGAATTGTTTAATAATTTGAAGCTTTACGCGCAAACAAGCTCGTCTGTTAACTATTTAAACTCGCAGTCATTTTTTCTTCCTGCATAACCATATCCAGTAAGACGCTTGTTCGGCTGTGAGTCCCAGGTTTTTCAAACAATTTGATCGTCTTTTACCTGCAAAACACAAATCCTTTAAAAAGCTGTACACTGAACAACCAACAACACCTCTTGCACCGACCTCAACTGCGTACAACAAACAACTTAACCCACGTTGTTTTATTTTACCAACAAGCTCTTTATACTTGGCTGTTTTTATAGCGTGGCTTGCTGCTATATTAGCCTCATAAGATACAGTCAGTTCGACCAGAAAACAGTTTCTGCTGATACCGACTGCACCATCACGTCGGGTCTCGCTCCTGTAGATCTTTTATGAACGATGGGTAATTTCTCATGTCATCCACATCTGCCATGACCTTCCACTCCCTGCCGTTATCAAGAATACTTCTTACGTTGCATACTTCATTTTTCGTGGTTTGATCCAATTCACCCTCTCTTAGGAAATTGATTTTTTTTAGTTTACCCGGTGGCCTTGAATTCCCCTCGCCACATACATTGGAAACGAGTTCCATTAGTGCTTTCAATACTTTGTTGTGCCTCCAGGTGTCACGTCCATGACTGAGTCCATTTCTCCACATAAGCTACACTTAGCTTCTCCTGCCACCTTCCATCTAGCAAGATTTGCTTCTAATGGTAACTGATCATACATGGCTCTTATAATGAACGCCAGTCTTAATAGAGCCATGTTCCATCGTTCCTGCGTAAAAAGTGCACCAGTTCTATCATCCAGGTGCCCGTATGTAGTTAGCATGGAATGAAATGAATGCCCGCGCACGTGAAAGCATTTTCAACAATTAACAATAAATAAACGCGTATAAAAAGTCAAACAAAAATAAATATTTGTTGACAAATATTTTAAGAATAGAACGCACACAAATAAAACAAGTATGTAAAGTGAATCCTCGCCTAGATGCTAGATGCATTGAATGACGCGCAATCAAATGTAACGTGTGGTAGACTTTATATTTCTGAAAAATACTAAATGGAGAAATAAAAAAAACATCGAAAAACTCGTTATGATATCCGTGCAAATTGATGGAGATGCCTTATTCTAATAAATTACAATGGACTGGTTTTTGCAAGGAAGAAAGTTTCAAACCTGAACAACCACACGACGAAAATTATGAAGGCTTACAATTTGATTTCACAAATATCTTTTCAGCTTGAAAACTAAACAACTTTGATTGTCAGTAAGTTAGAAAGAGAATAAAATACAACATTAACAAAATTTCATTTCATTCAACTTATCATTTCGGTTTTGCACCGAATTAATATTCTTTTTTTCACGAGACAAATTTAGTTTAAAGCAAAAATTAAAAATGACGGTGACTGGATAGCCTTCATTTCATGCTTCAATTTTTCTTTTAACTTTCTTATTTACATTGAAAATTTGCTGAAATTTTAAATTTCTTTCATCTACTAACCAGCTATTTGCTTGCTTTGAAGGTTTTTATCCATTTAAATGATTCTGCGTGGTTGGTTGAATTTTTTAGACATTGAAATTATTTCTTCTAGTGCGTTTAACCTGCAAACATTTAAAAGAAGATTTTGAGTTTGCGGTTTTAAGGTAATCATTGAAACACGACAAAATTTTTTTAAAATTCATTGTGAGTTAGCGAAAAAATGTTACCAAAAAAAATTTAACTTAAGATTTGCTTTTTAAAATTTAAAATAACAATGCATGCCATACTGGCAACGTCCATTTCAAATTTATCATCATCTTCATCATCATCTTCATCATCATTTTCATCATCATCTTCGTCATCATCTTCGTCATCAATACTCAAATGTCGGTTCATTTTTTACTTCTATCAGCAAGATCTTATCTACTTTTCTTCATCAGCGCCATGTTCAACGTCCTTCAACACAAATGTTATCCCATCTGCAATTCATCATCCATTTTTAACTTATATTTAATCCGTCTGATCTTCCATCCATTCATCCATCCAACCATTCATTCATTCTATTGTTTGTTCGTTTGTTCTTCCATCCACCCATCTAACCATCTATTTATCTATTCATCCATCCATCCATCCATTCATCCATCCGTCCATCCATCCATCCATCCATCCATCCATCCATTCATCCATCCATCCATTCATCCATCCATCCATCCATTCATTCATTATTGGATGAATAAAAATGTTGGCGTCATCAGTTTCAGACTCGGTAGGCTCTTTAATGTTATGAAATATATATCGTCATTGTATTCATCTCATGTCAGCATCATCATCTTCCTACATTACAACTTCTCAATCTCTATCATCATCATTATCAAAATTTTTTTCTTCTTCTTCATTTTCTTCTCCTACCTTCTTGCCAAACAATAGCCATCATCATCGTCATCATCATCATCAAAATTGTGATAACAATATAGATAATAGTATTAATAACAAACTGGTAATCATCATCACTAACACCCTCATCATCACCGTCGTCATCACCATCATCACCTTCATCTTAATCATCATTTACTTCAAATTCTTTTTTTTTCAAACCTTCATCATCTTCGTCATCATCGTTGGACGTTCAAACATTCGCTAAAGCCAAAGTAAGATAAAGGAAATGTTGAAGATGATGACGATGATGAAGATGATGACGATGATGAAGATGATGACGATGATGAATATGATGATGATGATGAATATGATGATGATGACGATGATGAAGACGACAACGATTGTATTGCTGATGATAATGATTACGACGACGACGATGATGATGATGATAACGACGATGACGTCAAACGATTATGACGATGCCTACTTTAAAAATGATGATAAGGACGATTAAAATGATAAATCAAAAGATGATGATGAAATATGACGACGACGATGGGAAACGCTAAAATGATGAAATATTACGATGATGGAGATGATAACAATGATGAAGATTAGGGAGAACTATAGAAGACAACGCTGATGTTTATACTGAAAATGATGTTATTGATGATGGTGATGGTGGTGATGATGGTGATGATTGTGATGATGACGATGGTGATGATGGTGATGATAAAAGGCGCACCGCCTATCTTTTGGTACGGCAGTTGAAAATAATGTCCACTCATTAATTAATTTATCTTTACTATCATTCACTCGTTTATCATTTTGATTTTTAACTTACTTATACATTCATTCATTCGTTCGTTCGTTCGTTCGTTCGTTTGTTCGTTCGTTCATTCATTCATTCATTCGTCAGTTCAATCATTCGTCCGTTCATTCATTTGTTTGTCTGTTCATTCGTTCTTACGTTTAGTCAATTGTTTATTTGTTCGTTCATTCATTTATCTGTCCATCCATCCATCTACCCATCTTTCCATTTCAGCGTTCATTACGGGAGCCATAATTTTATTATTCTCCCACAATGAACAAAATCATTTACAAACAGTCCGCTTGGGTAGAAAACACAAAGGTATGTGTGTGTGTGTGTCTGTGTGAGTTTGTCTGAGTGCGTATGTATATGCGCGTGTGCACGTGTGTTTGCACCCGTATTTGTATGCGTTTGTGTGTATTTTTGTATGTGTATATGTGTGTATGTGGTGTGTGTGTGTGTGGTGTGTGTGTGTGTGTGTATGTGTGGATGAAAGCATGCATGCAAATACATTACCTTACCTTAATTAACATTATTTAACCTAGCAAGTACAAAACTTTCTGTGACATCAACAATAATACTATAGAGTATTTACAAGAAGACATTAACTGCGCTTAACTTTATGACAACAACATCAGTGCAAACAACAGCAACAATGTCTATAACATTAACAGGCTTGATGTAATAATAATCTCGTTAATATCTCTTGATAAGAACATGAAACAACAGGTTTTTCAATTAAAAATGAAATGCTTATATGATTATATCAATAAAAACCAGTTGTGACATTAATATGAGCGATGAAAAAACAACATTAATGATAGTAACAACAGAAATTTTAAAAACATCATTAACAATAACAACATCAACAACATCAACAACATTATTCTAAACAATAACAAAATCAACAACATTTTATTCTAAACAAAACAATATTAACGTTATTGTAAACAAAACATCAACAAATACAACAACATCAACAACATTAACATTATTGTAAACAACAACTAAATCATCAACATTTTTTTGAACAACAACAACAACATCAACATTATCGCAAACAACGAAACGAAACGAAACAACAACAACGACAGCAACATCAACATTACTGTAAGCAACAACAACATCAACATTGTTGTGACCAAAACAACGAAAACAACAACATCAACATTATCGTAAGCAACAACAACAACAACAACATCAACATTACTGTAAGCAACAACAACAAAAACGTCAACATTGCTGTAAGAAACAACAACAACAACATTGTTGCCAACCAAAACATCAACAACAACAGATAGAGAGAAACTGCGGCAAAACAAAAATGTCTGCCACACAAATCAAGAGTCATCGTCATCCTCTTCTTCTTCATCCTTATCATCATCCTCATCTTCATCCTCATCACCATTTTCATCATTTTCATCCTTATCACCATTTTCATCATCGGCATCATCATCTTTTCATCATCAGCAGCATCATCTTTTTCATCATCATTATCACCATCATCATCTTCTTCATCATCACCATCGTTGCCTGCAACATCATCTTTTTTTCATCATCCTTATTATCACCATTTTCATCTTCTTCATCATCATCCTCATCGTCATCCGCACCATCACCACGAGTGCCTACCACTATCTATACATCCACAACACGTCTGTATAATAAATTTGGCAATGACTTAAGACATGCACATAGAAATACACACATACACAAGCACAATGCATTCCTACATTCACGCACTACAAATGCACACTTACGTACACGCACACACAGACAAACACAAGTTGTAAAACTTGAAGATACGCCATCATCAAATTATATTAGCAGAAGTATGCAGAGTGAGTTAGAAATAAAAATTCAATATATTAAAAAAATCTTCTTAAAGCAAACCTACAAACAATTCATTACAAGAGACTAAGAATACAAAAATGCATGCATGCGTGCGTGCATTTACATACACATGCACAAATATTCATACGCAAATAAAAAATACAGCAATGCATAGATGCATGGATGCATGCGTGCATTCACATACGCATGTACAAATATCACAAATATACACATACAAATGCATACACGCAAATAAATATTCATTGTGGCATATCTCTTTGTCATCATTCACATGAACGTGTGAAAAACGATGCTCCGTTCAAAGATTCGCACAAAAATTACATAATTACACAAAAATAATTCAATAAACTATTATTATTATTATTCAGCCATTTAAATACAAAATGCACAAAACATACAAGTATATAATCATTAAAAACATACAAACGTACAAACATGAATGCATACAAACAAGAATGGGTACTAACATGAATGCGTACAAACACGAATGCGTACAAACATAGATGTGCTATACTCGCGCGTCATACAAACACGGCCATGACCAAGCTGATAGAATGGTCAGTAGGAAGAAGCTTACAATGTATGTATATAAAGTGTGCTCTATAAAAATGTAGACGCAAATCAATAAAACAATATGTGCTTTCATTCATTCATTTATTCATTCATTCATTCATTCATTCATTCATTCATTCATGTTCATACGTTCGCACTTACGTACGTTCATTCATGCATTCACTCATGCACTCATCCTTCATGCATTTGTATTAAAATACATGCATTTGCATAATTTTTATACATACCCTATACTCTGTCAAACAAACATCCTCACATTTCAATTTGATATATTTTATACATATTTATTTACACATTCAAGTTTCAGTTATACATCCATAACATTCAAGTTTACATTCAAGTTTCACATCCATACATTCATTCACTCAGCAATCTAACTAATCTGCAGTTATTCTTGCATTAAAGCATCTACATGTAACAACTCTGTAATGTCATCCTCCATGCATCCATGCTTACAAATACCTCGCGCGCGCGCATACACACACACATGCACACACACACACACATGCATTTGTTTGCTGAACGGAGCAATTAATATTCATACACTTTCGTATTTCACCACCTAGCACAGCACACTACACGCACCTATACATCTTTTATCCTTCGACTCAACAACACAACTTCGACTCTCATCTTCATTTTGTGTATCCACGTTTACTCGCATGGACAAGCTTATCACACGCTCATCTCGGATAACACGCAAATTAACTAATCTGAAAAAGTTTAATGAATTTTAAGACCGGGTGATGGATGGATTGATGGATGGAAGAATGAATGAGTAAATATTGTAAACAAATATTAAATTGATAATGTGAAGAACGGTGCTGAATGAATAACATAATAAAGAGATAGATTTATCAATGAAATAATGAAACTATCTTGAAACGATATATAGAAAAAGGAATTTCAAACATTGATCTAGAAACACTCCTATCTTTAGCATTTGCAACAGGCGTTAAAATGTATAGTAAATATAATAATGTTATAAATATAGGTGCAAAATACACGAATGTACAAATGTTATTTAAACTTGATTTTCATATAGGTCAGTGTAGAACTTACGACAAATGTTCTAGAGACACACATAGAGTCTGCGCCAACATAGGCAAATATGCAAAAAATGTGAAACATACCCAGACAGACAAATGTAAAAATAACTGAACCAACATGCAAATGTTCAAACAAGCATCTTCTGAACACACACACACACACACACACACACACACACACACACACACACACACACACACAACGCTAAACCCCAAATGCACGCATGCATGTTTATTTTATATACGCATATAACGAGTACGTTAAACATTTGTATGTAGGTATATACGCATACAAAAGTTTGCATAAATGCGTACAAGCATTTGTATATGGACGGTACCGTGTTTGTATACGTGGATGTTTGCGTACAACAAATGTAAGCGTATGTATGTTGTACGTACAGCCAGGAAACATACATAGTGTACATCTTGATTTCGGCTCGTGTCACCCAATACCTGCTGCTGTTGTTGATGCAACAATGCTTTTGCTGTACGTTTTGTTGATGTATGTATGTATTGTTGATGTGTTGTTTAATGTAATGTTGTTGTAGAATTTGTTGTCGCTTGTTGTAGATTTTGTTGTTGCGTGTGTTGTTAGTGAGCTGTATGAAATGTTTTTTTTGTTGTCTGTAATGTTGTTGACGTCTATGTCTTCAATGGTTGTTGTTAATGCTGGTGTGGTTTCTTAACATCACTTAATTCATTTTAAAGTTTTATAAAATTTGTCAACTTAGTGCAACCCATTATTTTTGATAATTCTGTAAACTACTAAGTTCACTGTGCACTTGTTAGAAACAGCCAACAAATACTTGAAGTACCTTCATTATACAATACAATACAATACGATACGATACAATACAATACAATAAAATACAATACGATACGATACAATATACAATACAATACAACATAATACATTACAACATACAATTTTAACAAAATACAATACAATACACTATACAATACAATACAACACAATACATTAAAATATAATATACAATGCATTACAATACAATATGCAATACACATTACAATACAGCACAATACAATACAATATACAAAACAATACAATATACAATATATGATACAATACAATACAATTGCGATATATTACACATTAATTGTTGGGAGTTCATAAACCAACTCACGCCAAACGCCTAACAAATTCTCTAGTTCATATCCTTCAAAAATACAACCTATAGTAAAAAGTTATACAAACAATAGTAGTAATAAAAGAATAAAAATTATAATAATAATAAATAATAATAATAATAATAACCGTAATGATGTTATTTGAGACAAGAGTGCCAGTGTGGTATTACAATTTTATGATATTTCAAAACACTTCTGAATGAAAGAATAATCGGTAATTTTTTACTGAATCACAAAAACAAATCTAAATATAGCCTGCTCATTTTCTGGGAAGAACGCACCAACTAACTTACGAACAGGCAAAAAACATGCAACAGTTTTAGGCACGTATGTGTTGTAATGTAACTTTTAGACGAACATATAAAAGTTTTAGAAAAAAGCATAAATAAATACATGATACATAGTACCCCTACCTTACACACACACACACACGCGCACACACACATGAACACACACAAATACAAACACACGCATAAACACACACACGAACACACACAAATACAAACACACGCACAAACACACACACACACGAACACACACAAATACGAACACACTCACGTGCATACATTTATAAAATAATAGTGCAAACTTTTGTGCATACAAACATACATTCAAATAAGTATACAAACATGAATACAAATATACACACATACGTACATACATACAAACATACATACAAAAAACATACATACATACAAACGCACACATATACGCAGAAGATAGCAGAGAAATACGAACAAGATACGTGTACCACTGTAAAGTTATTGCACCATTTCATATCTCTCCCAGCTACCAAAAACAGAATCACATTTCCCTATGATATACACAGCAATCTTCTTACAAGCTGCAAAACTGCAACACACACAGATCAACACACACACATACCCACACACATGCACATATACTCACGCACACACATACACATATACTCACGCACACACACATACATACACACACACACACACACACACACACACACACACACACACACATACACACACATACATTTTTGCCACGGCTACCAAAACTACAACATCCATACACAACAATAACAACCCAAATAACATCAGCAATCTTATCAATAAACATAATTGTTTTAGCACAGACTTAAGCAAGAATGCTATGAGCAGTGACGCAGAATTTGGAATTTCTAGAGTTGTATCGGCAATGGCATTTGCAGGGTAGTATAGAAAATTGGTTTTGTTGACTATTAGTTGTATTTGTACAGTAGAATTATATTGGTCGTTTTAGGATAGTGATAGGTAGCTGTGTCAGTAGCAGCAACAAAATGGCAGCGCTGGTAGCATCAAACAGTCGCAACATTCATTTTAAAGTAATTTACAGTAACAGTAATTTACAGAAATAGAAATAATTAGTAACTTTAGATGCCAGATGAGTAATAAAATAGTAATGGTAGTAGTAGCAGCACCAGTAGTAGTAGTAGTAGTAGTAGTAGTGGTAGTAGTAGTAGTAGTAGTTTAGTAGTAGTAGCAGTAGTAGTAGTAGTAGTATAGTAGTAGTAGCAGTAGCAGTAGTAGTAGTAGTATAGTAGTAGTAGTAGTAGTAGTAGCAGTAGTAGTAGTGGTAGTAGTAGTAGTAGTAGTAAAAGTAGTAGTAGTGGTAGTAAAAGTAGTAGTGGTAGCAAAAGTAGTGATAAAATCTGTAGAGGTAGAAGTAGTAGTGCTGGTAGCAGCTGTTGTTGCGACGCGATACATTGGGGAGACGTCGGTTCTGATGTTTGCTTTTTCAAATCTAATTGTATTTTTTTTCCCTGGAATTCTCTATTGTACACGCAGCATGTGTGTGTACGTATACATGACTTTGTGTATACGTATTTATGTACACAGGGAATGAATGTGTATGTAAGTAACATCGGCATCAGTAGTAGCAGTAGTAGTAGTAGTTGCAGTAGTAGTAGTAGCAGTAGTGGTAGTAGTAGTAGTAGTAGTAGTAGTAGTAGTAGTGGTAGTAGTAGTAGTAATAGTAGTAGCAGTAGCAGCAGCAGCTGTTGTAGTAAAGAAGTCTTAGCAGCACAAAGAGATGCGACTCGGTAATAAATAAAACAAGATATATTGAAACTGCGGAAGTAAAAAATTGAAATATACTGGCAGATGTCTCAGCAAAAAAATTGAAAAAAAAAGGAAAAAATGCTGACCGAAAGATTAATTTGTCAACAAATCAAAAAGTATTGTTGGGGTTGGTGCCACAAAATACTAAACAGAAAATAGAAATTCTAAAAATAAATCTAAAAAAATAACAACAACAAAATTATCAACATTTAATATTGAAAACTAAACAGCAACAGCAGCAACGACGACAACAATAACAACAACAATATTTACTACAATAACAACAACTACTACTGCTACATTATAATCATTTAATAAATAATTAATAAAACATAAAGAATGTTGTCACCGACAACAAAATAACATTAACAAAAAATTGACAAAAAATTACATCAAACAACAACAACAGCATCAATAAGAGTAGCCATAAAAACGTCAAAGTCAGCCCCAAGAAACGACAACATCCAATGCACCTACCTACAATAATAAATGTTCATTCCAACAATATAAATCACACCACCACCAATAAGAAACCACCCGACAACAGAATCATAAATAAAATCGAAACCAAAAAAAATGTCAATAATACCAATGACGTCATCAAAAACATCAAGAAAAACAACATGCAACAACATCATCTACAACAACAACAATATCAAAAGCAAAAACAACAACAACCTTAAACAACAACTTCAACCATAAAATCAACAACTACAACATCATCAACAACAACATTAACAACAACAAAATCATCATCAACAACAACAACATCAACAACCACAACAATATCAACAACATCAACGTCATTAACAACAACATACAACAACAACATTAACAGTAACATCAACAACAGCAACAACCAAATCAACAACAACATCAACAACATCAGCAACAAAATCAACATCAACAACAACAACAGCATCAACATCAGCAGAATCGATAACACGGCAGCCATAAACAAAAATATCTCTAATGAAATTAAAAACAAGAAACCAAAAATTCAATTTAACAAAAATAAATAAAAAACAACAAAATAGTTGTTGTTGTTAGAACATCTTCTGTTGTTGTTAGAACATCTTTTCTAACAACATCGACAACAACAACAACAATAAGAAAACATTTAAAATAACAAAATACATCAATGACAAAATTGCAAGCAACAAATTTTAACAACAACAACAACATACTAACATTAAAAAAGTTACATCAAAATATCAATTAAAAAATCATCAGCATAAACATTACTCAAAAAACCACAACCGCAACTGAAACAACAACAACAACAATAATAAAATAATAATAAAAACAAAATGACAATCATAAAAGGGGAACAACCATGATTTAAAAGCGCGAGCATTAAGTTTAAAATTGTAGAAATAACTACTGCAAACAACTTTTGTGTCATTAGCATCAACTTTATCAGAGGCAGAAGTAGTAGCTTTAGCAGCAGCAACAACATCACCATCATCATCTTACTGTCACACGCTATGCTTACACTATCTCGTCATCGTCGTCATCATCGTTATCATCGTCATAATTGAAAATCTTTTTTATCATCCCCACACAATTTTTCACCCTCATCATCGTTATCATTGCAAAAAACAACAAAAAACAAAGAACAAAAATTTACAAAAAAAACCACACTAGCAAATGATTGCAGTAGTTTTTGTCAAATGAATGAATGAATGAACGAGTAAATGAATGAATGAGCAAATGAATTAGTGAATGAGTGAATAAATGAGTGAATGAATTAATGACTGAGTGAATTAGTTATTGAATGAATGATTAATTAATTAATAAACGAACATATAAACGAACGAAAGAAGAAATGAATGAGTGAAAGAATGAATTTTTAATAAATGAAAATAAATCGACACAAAGTGATGAAACAAACAAATAAGAATGAAAGAAAGAAAAATAATTTTTGAAAAAAGAATGAAATGATGAATAAATGAACAAGCTAGCACATTTGACGAATATAAATGACGCCACGCTTGAGTAAACATATTCATGTACGGAAAAATCTCGTGTTCCTGGTTTTTGGGAGTTTGTATGTTTGTGTGTTTGTATGTTTGTATGTTTGCATGTTTGTGTGTTTTTTTCTGTTTGTCTTATCGCATGTTTTCATGTTTGTGTGGTTGTATTTTTGCATGTTAATAAGTGTGTTCCGTTTATATGTTTGATTGCTTCTATGTTTGTATGTCTGTTTGATTGTTTGTTCGCATGTTTGTGCGTCTGTATGTTTGCATCTTCGAATGTTTACTGACCGTCAAACACTTTGCTTAAACAAATAAATCCGTTCATCATTTCATAAGCGATGAGATTGAAAGAGAAACAGGCTGAAAATGTCTTAAGATGAATGGAAAAAAAAACA
>NW_008703893.1:279075-359984 GCF_000326865.2 Helobdella robusta
GAGTGAGTGAGTGAGTGAGTGAGTGAGTGAAAAAAAAATAAAAAATACAAAAAATAATTTGAAAAATTTGAAGTGAAAAATGATTGAACGAATGACTGCGTGATAGAACGCGTAAAAGTATGAAACAGAGAAGAGAACAGTAAGAGAATGAAAAAGTGAAGGAACGAGTAAAAAAAAGAATAATTAAAAAACGAAAGAATGAATGAAGGAATGAATGAATGAACGAATGAACGAATGAACGAACGGATGAACGGATGAACGAATGAACGAACGAACGAATGAATGAATGAATGAATGAATGAATGAATGAATGAATGAATGAATGAATGAACGCAACATACGTACATACATACATACATACATACATTCATACATATATATAATATATACATAGATGTAATAAAAGTATGTATTATGTAGGCATGAATTACTTTTTCTCCTTCCACACCCACCATAACATCAACAGAGAAATATGGTTATGGGGATTATTACTGTTATTCTTATTAGTGTTAATTTTGTGGCGGCTATAATAACAATAATAATGTTTGTTGTTGTGGTGGTTGTTGTTGTTGTTGTGGTTGTTGTTGTGGTTGTGGTTGTTGTTGTGGTTGTGGTTGTTGTTGTTGTTGTGGTTGTTGTTGTTGTTGCTGTTGTTGTCGGTTTTTGTCTAACACTTATAATACCGCCACGGCTTATTGTTATTTTTTAGTGCAGTCGTAATAACATTGGTCATAATTATTATTATTACTGATATTGTTGTTGTTGTTTTTATTATTATTGATATTGTGGTTGCTGTTTTTATTGTTGTTGTCATAACGGTGGTGGCAGTTGTTATTGTTACTGCATAATTTTATTGCTTGGTGGATTTAGACAGGTCTGCTACGTTCTACGTGTTGCTTTACAGCAAAGAGCTATTTGTAAGCCTCTGCATGCCATTTGTATTGCTTTCTGACTGCTAACATTCGTTCGTTCGTTTGTTCGTTCGTTCGTTCGTTCGTTCGTTCATTCATTGTATATATGTATAAGTATGTATACGTGTGTGTGCGTGTGTATGTGCGTAAAACAGTGTGGTGAACTTTGTAGACAAGGTAGACAAGTACATTTTGAAAACTGAAACTGTGTGTGGTGAATGGACAAGTTTAATCAAAATTATATTTTATAAGAAAATAATCGAGCCATAATGCCTTGCTTCATTGAAATTGACGTGAAGAATGAGAGAGAGAGAGAGTTGGAACGAAAAGATGACGAGAGGTAATGTGGTTCAGTTTTGTTGAAGGGAACAGTCCTAGTCGCAAGATATGTGCGTACATGTTGTATGTTCATATTCATGAAATGTTTTAAATTGTTCAAATTGTGTGTTTTTTTTAGAGAAAATAAAATATTGAAACGTTCGTTGAATGTATGATCACTAGTAACTAGATAAGAGCTGATAGTTTATCTGGTAGTTTTTTTAAATTAAAAAACAGCTTAAACAGGTTAAATTAATTTATTATTATATACGTACAAAGTTATAAAGTTCAATTGGACAAATTCCAGAAAATTCTAGTAAGGAAAATTAAAATGACAAACTTAAAATTGGTTAATGCCAACAATTCGGTAGAATTCATAAAGTACTGTATAGAATAGGGTCTCCTTCCAACACATGTATGTGTATATATGTATGTATATAACTGTATAGTAGTCAATAAAGCAACATTGACAGAAGTAATAAGGGCAGGCAGGCAGGCAGGCAAGGTGGCAGGTAGCGTAATAGCATCTGCGACGTGGCACTGCACAGTTTATTTATTGCTGGATGTCACTCAATCCGGATGAGCAACTGGAACTTTTAGTTTTCTTCTTCCTTTTGAAAGTCATTGCATGTGCCTCTTGTGTTTGAGTCTGCTGTTTTGTTGTTGAGTTGCGTCAGTTTTTTATGTGCATAATATACACACACACGCACACGCTCACACAATATAAAACTTTAAATATGTGTTTATTAAATAACACGAGAAAATCATAAGCGCGTTGTGAGTTCGAACATGATGTTTGTAGATATAATGAAAACGTTATCGCTAGTGTTCATTTTGATTTTATTGCGTTTTTATGTCAGTAAACATTTGCATGTTTATGTCTGCAGATACGTCTGCACGGCTCCTACGTATGTTAATTCAGATGCCAGGTTGTGTATGTTTCCATGTAAGTTTTTACATTTCCATCTGTTTTTGTATGATGTTTGTGTGTGTGCATCTCTGTAAAAACATATGTAAAACTTGAGAGTATGTGTGCGTGTGTTGATGTCTGTTTGCATGCACGCCTTATTCGCATGCTAATAAGTTATTTTACGAACATGCTTGCTAATTGCTATCTACAATTTATGCTTGGTGCCTATATAATATTATATATGTGTGTGTGTTTGTGTGCGTGTGTGTTTGTACGTGCATTACACTGGTTTATGACGTTGTATACAACTTTTTTGTATCACAGAAACTTGAGGTATGCTTCAGTTGGTTTTAAGCATTGAATGATTTCTAGCAACAATTCAATCCACTTATTTTTCTTGAGCTGATGTGACGACTTATTGATCCAAAATTTCTGGGTTCTACTGCTTTCTCGAATTTTATTCGCAAACCAACTTCGATCTATTGAATATATATATATATATTTGTTTACTTATATATATTATATATATATATATATAAAACATCAAACACTCGCCTCGCTATACACGAAGTTTGCAACTGACACTAAAAACTAGATTCACATGCTACTGACCATCTTGTGACTACCACAGGTTGAATTACGATGCTGGTTTGCAGGCAGTTGAATGTTAGCGTGCGTGAAACACCGAATGATGCACACTTGAACGTGCACACATGTACGCACAAATACAAAAATACGTAAATGAGAAATGCAAATGAAGGTATCGGTATGACGCACGTGGACCCGTCGAATAGCAGGCGCATCATTTTTTATCAGCCGATTTCAATCTCCTTGCACTAATGAATATTTAATGCATGAAACATTTCAATAGTTATGCTCTGACACAACGTGCAACAAACATTCACTATCCGAGTACAGGTGTTATACACAAAATCGTGCACTCCTTTGTTTACAAAGGTAGTTGTACGCTTAATGTTTGTACATGCATGTGTATATAAGCATGTAAAATCGTTGGTTCGACTTGTTCTTCATTCAATTTTCAACCATGTGATTGAACATAACTCATTCATTTGTTTCCCGCCGTATCATCACCATCACCATCCGAGATATATATATATATATATATATATATATATATATATATATATATATATACTACTTCTACTACTACTAAAAATACCAGATGAACTACATATAACAATATCACAAACACTGCGGATTGTAAAGGTTACCGAGCAAAGTTTTTATGTAAATGTATATATGAAAAATGCAGTCTAAAATAATTAGAAATTTTATTAATTTGAATAAATTGAATAATATCGATAAAATAATCGTTCGAAAAATTGAAAAACTTAGTTACAAACTCAACAATGCGGAAAATGCGGTGATATTTTCTAATAACTGCATATACGACAGTCTGAACCCAAATATATATATTACTCCTGATTAATTTTACCTTAGTGATCACAGAAACACTTTTGTAATAACAATAATAATAATAATGACGTCATTATTATTATTGTTATGACACAATCACTTGAAAAAGTTGGCACCGACATTTTGTTCATTTTTACCCATTCCATCATAACTTTAATTAAACACGACGACGAAATTTTTTCCCATTTTTGTTCTTTTCCAATGGCTTAACGATGATAATAATAATAAAAATAAAAATATAACAAAAATAAGATTTTTATTAAAATGTTACTTAAATAACAACAACAACAACAAACATCATCAACAACAATAATAATAATAATGATTTTCGTAATAATAATACTATTATTAAGATATTATTATTATTAAGATATTATTATTTTTATTATGAAAATTATTTTCCCAATCGTCACCTTCATGGTCACCGTTGCAAATGACAAACTGCATGCATCAATATTATCGCTATCAATATGAACCAAAGTCATCATCATCAACATAACTTCTCTTGCAGATGTTGAAGTACCTGGCACACGTCCCAAAGGCCGTCCAAAGAAGTCCTGGTCGCAAACAATCAAGCAAGACATGAAAGCTCTAAATTTAAATGAAATGGATACAACTGTTCGTCTAATTTGGCGCAAAAAGTTGATGGCAAAGAAAACAACGTCCTACCTCTGAAAACCGGGTCTCTGGACGCAAAACGAAGATTGATTGATTGATCATCATCATCATCTTAGCATTCCATCATCATCATCGTCGTCATCACCATTGTTATCACCATCATTATCAGCATCGTTATTATCAAATTCATCACCACTACATCACAATCACCAAATGTGATACTTTTTTACTTTTTTCATTATCTTGTTTACCACCATCGCCAAAAAATTCGACATTTTTTTCATCGTCATTATCATCGTCATCAACGTTAATATTAGCATTATTACCATCATCATCACCGTCCCCATCGTATTCATCATCATCATCAGCAACGGTACCATTACCATTACTAATATCATCATCATCCTGAACTGTACGATCATCACCATTCTCATCATTGTCGTCGTCTTCGTCACCATCATTTTCACGGTTGAATGTTTGTTAGGGCGGCAGGTTGAACTTCATTGGCCGGAGATCAATAAATGTATCAACGCCGGTAACACGGCTTCCCCTGTGGTTAGGAAAGAAAGATGCAAAAACATTATTATTATTATTATTTTTATTATTATTATTATTACTATTATTATTATTACTATTATCAGTATTACTGTGTTACTGCTGCCACTGCATCATTGTGGATGTACCTTGCGTCAGTTTAGTGTGCTTGTTTTGAGATTTGCTACTGCAGTGTGGTTGCTGTGTGTGTGTGTGTGATCTTTGTGTGTGAAATTGTTGTGTTGTGTGTTTGTTTGTGTGATAGTTGTGTGTGTGTGTGTGTGTGTGTGTTATTGCGTTGTGTTTTTGTATGTGTGATTGTTGTTTTGTGTGTGATCTCTGTGTGTGTGTGATTGTTGTGTAAGTGTGCGTGAGTGTGGTGTCGTGTAGTTGTAACGAACAAAAATCAGAAATGTATGTTAACCAGCAAAAACTTATTAGGCATAAAAAAATATATTGTGGACCAAACCCATCACGAGTTATCTGTCATAGCATACTACATTTTTTTAATCAGGTTGTATTAGTCTTATTACCATTATTTAAGTTATTATTTTTA
Organism: Helobdella robusta; assembly: GCF_000326865.2. Lineage (NCBI taxonomy): Eukaryota > Metazoa > Annelida > Clitellata > Rhynchobdellida > Glossiphoniidae > Helobdella > Helobdella robusta. Next base: position 284,360 of record NW_008703893.1, read on the forward strand.
TAAATAGTAATATTGGTAAGTGAGGTTAGCAATTGCAGTAGTAACGTCAGTAGCTGCAGCAGCAATGGAAGCAGAAGTAATAGTGGCAGTAGTAACATAAGCAGTAACAAAAAGAGTACAACAACAACAACAACACCATCAACAAACCTGCAACGCTGAGTTTCGGATCGTGCAACTTCCTTCTCAAGAAATCATCCAACATGAACCGCATCTCCTTCATCAAGACTCCTATTTTGGCGGGTGCCTGTTCAAATATTCGGAAAGGTCTCAGAAACTCAAAATTAATCTTTCTTAGTTGCAAATTTCAAGTCCTGCGATGAGTCTTTCAGACAGGCAGAGGCAGTATTGTAATCAAGTCAGTGTAAAACAACAAAACAATGAAATATCTATTGCAACAACTACTGAACAAAAAAAGTTATAAAAAATCATGATAGCGGGGCAAAATCGCATACACCAATCAATGCGATAAAAATTATTGCGATTGCTACAACATTATTCGTAACATTTAATTAACCCTAGAAGTTCAATTAAGAATCCACAAGTTTAATTCAACTAATTTTTTGGTTTCCTTAATAAATCGAATGACCAGCGATGTCTAGAACAATTTACCTTTGTGAATTATTTTTTAGATTTTTTCGACTATTTTGACTATTTCTATTTATTAGTATCGATGCACCACAATCATGACAGTCGTCGTCAACGCAACAACGATTAGCAGTGACGAGGTTCGATTAAACATAAGTGACCTCTGACCTTAGACATACTAACATTTAACATGTGTTGCCGATGGCTCTGTATTGTATACAAGATACACATGTGTTGCAACCAACCTTAAAGGCGATCAAATCTTCAACACTTTCCACAGTGAGAAGGTGCTGCTGATGTTGAACCTCAATGTTGCCAGCGAACAGCAGCACTGCAACACTGCTCACCAGCGTCGTGTCTCGAAGAGCGATTTGTTGCGACAACTTCTCCTAAGGAAAATTTTCAATATCCATGCGTACACATCTTGCACGCAGTTTTGTATTTTTAACTTCTATTGATTTATTTAATTAAATCTACTAACACTGGATATGATTTAAAAAAGATTCTTTAGCAAATAAAACATAAAAACCAATTAAAATCATCAAATAAACCCTTCTTTCATAAAAACGCAAACCAAAGCACACACAGACATACACACACAGACGCTAAAACATTATAAATAACCGACAAAAACCTTATCTTGATAAACAATCCATCCATCAGCATCCAACTTCCTGTTGACGGAACCAGGGTGAATGATGGCTTGAATTCCCCCAGCCAGGTTCACCTCCCTTCCCAAACCTCGCTTCTTCCCGCCAAAGTTTCTATCGACCGTCTGCAACCTCCCAATCTGAGGGTAAAGACCCGCCATGAGAACTGCCTTGAGCAAGGTCACCGTGACCTTGCTTTGGAGTAGGGATGTGCGAGGTTGTAGATATTTCGTTAGGGATGGGTGGTCGGTACAAAGGTCGGTTATGTTTGTCTCCAGGTTGGAATCTCGAATCAGTTGTCGAAGTTCTCGAGATGTTGACTGAATGCGCGCGAATGTTATTCATCAGATGAAGGGAGAATAAAAAACATAAAAAAAAAGGTTCAACGATTTCAAAGAAACAACGCAACAACGTCATTCACGTGTGTCGTAGTCGTCATTATCAATCACCATCATCACCTTAATCATCATTATCATCGCTATAGATAACCTTAATATTATCAACATCTTCGTCATCATCATCACCATCATCGTACCTCAATATCTTGCAGTACTTCCATCTTGAGACCATACTTCCTACAGTAATCCTTCCTCTCCGTCCTTTTCGATATCTCCATCCATCTTGAAAGTACAAAGTAATTAACAATACTCTGCGACACCAATAATTCCCGATACGACATTTTGCAATACGATTCTGGATTGAACTTCAACAACTCTCCGCAAACAAGCACAAATACGAACAAGCAATGGAAAAAACAACGAATCATGTACATACGTACATAATTAGACATCGGGTTTCACACATCAAGATATGCGCTACACATAGAATGATCTGAACGTATTGAAACCGAAACAAACTCTCTGACGGCAGTGTAGACAGCCAACTGGTCGGAATCCTCAGAGTTGAACCTCGCCTTCCCCTGACAATCCGATGCAGATGGAGAAGATGCCGAAGATTCCAGCCGACTGATGAATGGAGATTTCTCCGTCATACAGGCAACCAAGATTGACTGCATGATGAATTCGAGGATGAGTAGATGGATGGATGGAAAGATGGATGGAAAGATGGATGGAAAGATGGATGGAAAGATGGATGGATGGATGGATGGATGGATAGATGGACAAATAAATGAATATAAAAACAAATGCATCAATAAATGTATGAATGAATGAATAAATTGGATGCGCAAATGAACATTTGAGAAAGAAAATTCATGCAACACTGGATAAATGAATGGATCAAACACGCACGGACTCATTAAAATATGCACATGTCTGTATATATTCTGATTTTATTGGTTAAAAAGTGAAACATTGAAAATAATAATGATCAAATTACCATAAACAATGTGAAGGTTACTTTTCGTACAATAGATTAACAAATTTTAGAAGATGAATTTATACCTAACATCGTCAACAGGATCGATAAAATACCGCCCCCACCATCCAGCACGCCACCACCTCCACCGTAATTAAAACCACCCTCCACATCATCACCAGTCACCAACCAGTCAGCATCACCGCAATTGAGCAGCACAACTCAACCAACTGACCGCTTCGTGCAAACATCCCAGCACACCAGCGTAGACCATCATCTTCCCTAGCTTGGCGTCCAGGGGCAGCCTGGCCAAATGATGACCGAGGGGAGTGAGGGACAGTCCCTCGCAGGCCCCCGCCTCCCTCAATATCGACATGGCGACGTTGATCGCCTGTGGGTCCGGTGGGTCGATCGCTTTCGAAAGGAATCCGTTTGGAGGTTCTGAATAACTTTTCTGCGTGGCAAGATGGTGTGTGTGTGTGTGTGAGCGAGTGTGTGTTAATGAAAGAGAGAGAGAGAAAGAGAAAAAGAGAGACAAAGTACATATAAGGAAAAGGTGTGTGTGCGTGTGTGTGTGTAAATTATGTCATAATGTGTAGATGGATGATTTTAAATGTATAACGGTATTTAAAAATGATCCCACAAATGAAAATTGAGTGATTGTTACAATGCAACATAACCCGACAAATGACAAAATGCATCAAGATTATGTAAACAAATGTACAAAAGCTAATAATAACAACGGAGGAATCAATGGAAATGAAGACAAACCATGACATGAAGACACAACCCCTGAAGCGGAACTCGTTTAATTTCCGGCATACTATGTTGACTCATGACGTCAAACTGACCGGAAGTATAGAGACGTACACAAACGCCCTCCCTCACTCTGCCTGCACGTCCTTGACGCTGGCGGGCACTGGCTTTGCTGATCCAGATTTGACGCAGTTGGCTAATGCGATGGGAGTCCAAGTATCTGTTTGGTGAGTTGAAACAGGCGTGAACTTGTGCGTGTGTGCATGCGTGTATGTGTGCGTACGTGTATGTACTGTGTACATGTGTACATATTTATGTACGATTTTAGTGGAGATGCATTCGGAAATATCCGTTGTATAATCATATTGATGTTGTGTGTGGACTACGATGATGAACATCATCATTATCGACAAAACAGGCTACGAAATCTTAAAAGGCACGAGGAACTCTGGATAGAGTGACACGTAAAAGATAAACTAGCGATATGTGACAAAATGTCAAAGTCAAACCACACCAAAATTATTAAATTCTTTTATATTATCGCCTAGCTCCAATACAATCATCACCATCATCAGCTTTGGCATTATGCGTTTACACCATCAGCTCCATCATCTTCCTCGCCATCATCATCATTATCATCAGCAGCACTCTCACTAATACCACCACAACCAGCACCACCAAGAAGAACAGCCACCTCATCTGCTTCTCCCAGCCACAATCGATCACGTAGACCACATCGGGAATGGTGACTCCAGTTTCAGCGATGTTCGTCGACAGGATGACCTTCCTGATCCCATATTTGGCCGGATTGAAAGCCAGAGATTGGTCGGATGATGACAGGATTGAGTGCAAGGGTAGGACGAGAAACCTTCAAATATTTTTCAATTATTTAAACATAATCCAACATTTTTATACCGTTGTTGCAATTATTATTATTTATATTACTGAATCCTAGAGGTAAAAAGTGCTTGCTTGTTGAGCAGCATGTGTACGGGTTCTACTGCAATTAAATCCCTATCTGTCGTAAGCCTGCATGATGCGTTGACCTCACACACGCGCATACGTGTATGTCGCTTCTTGCACTACTCACAAAGCGCTATATAAATGCAAAATTACGTTAACATTGTTATTGGAAACTGAATATTAGCACTATTTGTTACTCAATTAATTAAATTAATAAACAAAAACTATAGAGAATCAGAAAATAAAAACCCAAATGACCTATCTGGGTCGCTGAAAAGTGGGTCAGACAACATGCTGTCCTTGACCTCTTCAATGGCCGCCATGCCGGGTAGGAACACTAGCACTGCCCCTTCTTTTCCACATATCCCATCATCATTATTATTATTATTATTTTTATTATTTTTCGGCCCATTTAGCCACCTGACAGTTTCGAGAATTAGGTCAACATTAATGACGTCACAGTTTAATCGCGTGACCATGTTTCTCGTTCGGAGGCTGAATTGATTCGGGTCCAGAGATGACTGGAGATGATGGTGATGATATGATGATAGTAGGACGTATTAAAGGAAGAAGATGATGATGGTGATGGTGCAAAAGATGATGTAGCGATATAACGTAGTAAAGATGTAACCGTACATAATAATTATCGCACTAATAATGAACGATTGAAACATCAACGAATATAACAACTTATAGTAATAATAAAAACAACAACAATAATAATAAAAACAATAATAATTATAACAGCAATAATATAAATAATAATAAGCAGACCCAATCAAGCTTGTGAATGTCATCCTTAGACCACTGGACCTCTAACGTTTTGGATGCCCCATATTTATCTGTGACCTTTACCTTCGTTGTTTGCTCCTATAAAAAACATCAGCAACATACAAACACACCTATAAACAAACACGCGCGCACACGCGCGCACACACCAGATATTCACCTGAACAAGATATTCATATGGTAGAGCGTATGTTGAATCAATCTCTAATTGATATCCTGTCCGCTCAATTATATCTTCCAAGTGCAACACCTATAAAATTTTATTGTCAATTATCATCATAAATATTATATTTATTAATATCATGATAAAAGCAAGCAAAATTATAACGAGTCACTCGTCAAAACATCTTGAATGCATTTATCATTTATTCATAATAATTATCAACCATATTTGGCGAATGTCAATCTATTTACACTATAAATTCTCTCAAATGGATCATTCATATTTTAATCTCATATTTATTAACATCACTTCATCACCATCGTCATCGCCATCACCACCATCGTCATCATCATCATCACCATCGTCATCATCATCACCACGTCATCACCAGTCATCATCACCACTATCCTCACCTGGACAGGAAATGACCTGCCTTCGACGCGGACGACGGAGCAGCCCTTGAAGTACTTGTGGAACTTGTCGCTGTCCATCGTTGCACTCATCAGAACGACCTGCAAGTTGGTTAGTAGTGAGTGAGTGCATGTCGTAGAAGTTATTTCTATTTATTTTATCTAATTTGTGACAATAATTTATTTAACTCAATTCAAATCAATTTTATTCAACCAGTGTGAACAAACTGACAAATACACAAGAAAAAATTAACTAATAACATCCGACCATTTTAACGAAAAACTGAAAATAATAAAAAAATTTTCAAAACAACACGAATTCCTACCTTCAACTTTGACCTTTTCTTGTTCGAGGTCAACATTTCCAGAAGATGGATTAGCAGAACATCAGTATTTAGATCACGCTCATGCACCTTGCGAATTTAGTTATAAATTATCAAACCTTAAATTCTTCAACAAATCTTGAAAATTTAATTAATTATATATGCTTTGAATCCTTCGATGGTTGGGAGAATCTTTATGCCCCGACTCATATGATGAGATAACTGCACACACACACACACACACACACACACCTTACATTTACAATCATGCTCGTTTTTACATTCTCTTAGTACCTTAAGCGTTCAATATATGAAGCCATCATGAAATGCTTAACTCAACAAATAGTCACAACATCAAACTAAAACTCATAAAAAGTAAATAAATAGACAAACAGCGGCCAGCACCAGTGGCATATTAATGTTCGACGTGTTCACGAAACCACATAGTACCACACCATAATATCATCAGCCACTTCGCTCTTCATTAAACGGCTCGGACGAACTAAGGGTTGTCCTACAATCTATTGTTTGCTTAGGCGCAATTAAAATTTGGAACCACAAAATCTGTACTGTAACTCGACACCACACAACGTTCACATGCATTTGTATCGCACCATGCACAACAAGAGTATGCATGATGCAATCCTCGTATGAGTTTCAGACAGAAAAAATTCGATTGGGTCAGCGCCCAATAACAATGAGGGCATTCCAACCGTCTGAGCTACCTCACCAGCCAACCAACCAACCAACCAACCAACCAGCCAACCAACCAACCAGCCAGCCAGCCAGCCAGCCAGCCAACCAACAAAACAGCCAGCCAACCAGCATAGCACCAACCAGCCAACCAACCAACCAACCAACCAACCAGCCAACCAACCAACCAACCAGCCAGCCAGCCAGTCAACCAGCATAGCACCAACCAGCCAACCAACCAACCAACCAACCAGCCAACTAGCATAGCACCAACCAGCCAACCAACCAACCAACCAGCCAGCCAACCAACCAACCAGCCAACCAACCAACCAGCCAGCCAGCCAACCAACAAACCAGCCAGCCAACCAGCATAGCACCAACCAGCCAACCAACCAACCAACCAACCAACCAGCCAGCCAGCCAACCAGCATAGCACCAACCAGCCAACCAACCAACCAACCAACCAGCCAACCAGCATAGCACCAACCAGCCAACCAGCCAACCGACCAGCCAACCGACCAGCCAGCCAGCCAACCAACCAGCCAACCTCATCGACAATGACACATCCGACATCTTCGACGCACAGATCTTCTTGCAGCCTCCTCAACAGCACGCCTGTCGTGCAGAACAACAACCTCGTGTCACGTGACCTCTTCACCTCTGACCTTCAAGTTAATTAATTAAAGTCTTCCATGCAAACGGACCACTCTCATATTTTTAATATTTATTTTGAATATTTCATCCAAAGATCAAGAAACATCAAACGATTTTGCAATGATAATACAAGAAAATGTAAATATGAAAATAATTGACCATAAAAACCGTTAAAGCCAATGTTCATTAAAAAATACGTTACTATATATGTACATCGTTGGATGGTTAAAAATGAAATAGTTCAACAGAGAATCTTTTCAGCTTAATTGCTTTGAAAATATCTGTCAGTTTAAAGAATAACTTGCCATAAAGATCGTGCAATAAAAACATGGCCTAATGGTTGAAGGAGTCTGCAATAACCAGTATTTTTTATCATTTAAGCCTAGTCGTGATCCAGGCTGATGAAGTGTCTGGGCCCAAAAAATGTAAAATGGATCTTAAAAAAACAAACACTATCGTATTTGCTGATTCCCTCCGAAAATTCCTCAGGTGAGAGCGTAATAAATAAAGTCAAACCTGATTTGATATCCACAAAGGGATCCGAAAGATCCAGGGCCATCCACTTCCCCCATCTCGGCACACACCCTCCTTGCCAAGCTGACTGCCGATATTCTTCGAGGTTCAGTGCATATGATGGTCGGTGGGAGCGGTGAGGATGGTGACCAAGATGATGAGGATGATAGCAATTCCTGTAATAATTTGTCTTGGTTAATTCGTGCTGGAAATAAATTTAATGAGAAAGAGAAATGTCCTTAGATGGCCGCTCACAGAAAACAAACCAAATTTTAAAACCAGATTTTGAATCAGCTGATAAATTTTGAATCAACAGTTAGATTTTGAATCAACTGATAAATTTTGAATCAACTGATAGATAGATAGTCAGACGAGACTAAACTGTTTATGAAATTTATGAAAATGAAGATGACGATTAAAATAATAAGGGGATGAGTAAAATGAAGAAGATTGAGTAAACAAAATGACATTCAAGATGTAGAAAAACTATAAAGGAAACGAAAATGAATGTACCTCCAAAATGAACTGAGGCACTTGAGTACTTTTTCCACTTCCTGTTTCGCCAGCAACAATGAAGACGTCGTAATTTCTAAACGTATCTATGATCTTTTGTCTGTAGTTGTAAACAGGAAGTGATTCACGATCTTTTTTTAAGATTGCGTATGATTTGTTTGTTTCATTTTTGGTTTTAATGTCGATGGATCTTTTAATTAAATCTGAAAAATTTCTATTTAGAGGTTGATGATGATGGCTTTTATTAAGCTTCTCGGCATCTAAGGCATCCTTAAAAATTAAAAAAAATTTAATTTGATTAAAAAAATAATTATGAAATAAAGGAATATATAACAAAGTATCCTGTTTCATAAAATTAATAATTTAATTATTTGATAAAAAAATTTTTAGATTCTATTAACGTTTTCCTCTGCGGTCCAATTTTCCCAATCTCCACCATATTCAGCACCACCATCAGTATTCTTCTTCACATCCCCACCATCTTTGTTGCTAGCGTAAACGCCGCCACCCGATGACTTCGATAGTTGGCTGAAAAACTTTTCTATGAAATCATCTCTAGGCTGCCGAAAAAAAAATTTCATACAAACATAATGTGAAATTCAAAAAATTTTCTTAAATTTTTTAACCACTCAAAAATTCAATAAATAAAATTAATAAACTCATTCCAATTGAATAATATTCTACCGAAAAAATCAAAAACTTTCAAAGTAAAAACCAAAAAAACAAGACATACCTTCTTGTCTTCTTGTTTAATATTTTGGACTTGTTCCCTTTCATTCCTCTGCCACTCCAACCAGATATCCCTGTACGGTGGGGGGAGTAGGAGGTGCAAATCCTAATGGATTGATGGATTGGATGTTCATTTTCTCATTCATTCATAATTTCGTCAAATTGTTTGTTTGTTCGTTCGTATATTTATTTATCCATTTGTTTGTCCGTTGTATGTCCATTCACTTGTTTGTTTGTTTGTTTGTATGTTTGTTATTTAATGAGTTTATTAAGGACGCTCAGTTATTCTAGCCAATGAGTTGAAAGGTTATGCCGTTAGAACAACTCCAGACATGCTCTTTTGTGTTGTTCATAGTGCTGTGAGGTCTCACATATTAATATTTGTGAAATAACAAAATAAAATAAATGAATAAATAGTTTCCTTTATTTTGATAGACAAGCGTGAAATACAGGATGCAAAAAAAAGAAATTTTATCTTTTCACAAAAAATCGCCCAAACTAATTTAACACATCTGCCTTACTTGAGGCATCAACAAATAAATATTCCCTTAACATTTGAAAAACTGACCAAACGAGCAAGACCACCAACAAGGCATTTACAAAAATAACAGTAACGACACATCGTTGAAACTCAAGTGAGACCTTGTTGGAGCAGAGTTGATAGAGCAGCAGGACACTCGCCAGATGTTCGGCGTCCTTCAAATTCGTGCATGCAATCTCGGGACACACAACCACATCTCCGCCCTCCTTTGGCGGTCGTTTCAAGTGACACCTGGCGATATTTTTGGAATTATTAAGCAAGGAACTAATTAAACATGGCTTGACAGCAATTTTCATAAAATTCCTACATAAGCGATCTAGCAAACAAAATTTTCAAATGAAACATTTTAGCAGGCAGACCATATAGTAAAGAAGTTTAAAATAATGTCTGATGGATGTTATTTGATAGTGGTAGAAATATTAGAGCATATAAAAAGAAAAAACTATTTCTAGAAATCTGTTCTGCACATAAAACAAATAAACTACTGTCACCATAACATATTGCCAGTTCACTCGACAACCAATCAACAATGTCTTTCTCTGACCTTGACTTCCACTTGCCCCCTCCAAGGTCAATCTTCTCATAGGTCACTTGACCTTTCGGCACTCTCTTTCGGTACCAGTCGTTGAGGAATTGTTTGGGAGACTTGCCTTAGCAGTACAGATTGATGGATGGGTGATGAATGGATGGATGAATAGATTTGAGGATAGATGAATGTATGGATGAGTTATTATATAATAATAGATAAATAGATAAATGGTTGAATTGTGGATAAATAGGTGAGTGGATGGATAAAAGGAAATAAGGTAGAATGAAAGATATTACTTAAACAATAAATCATTTAAATCATTAAAAACGAAATACCAAAATTATCATCAGACGTTGATGTACAAAAATAACTACACAACCTACACAAATCGTTATATAAATTTAATCAATAGAAAGTGCAAAGATTTTTAATGCCAAAATCTGTTTTCCAATTTCTAGAAGCCTGATTCTGAGTGACAGAACTGCTTAACAGAAGAATAAAGCAGCAGAAAATCATGCTATATATAAATTTCCAAAAATGTACATCTCCACACCTGTCCATTGCTGTCGTGTGTATGTGAAGTCTCGGACATCCAGAACTTTTCGCGCCTCTTTCGTTTGTTGGGCGCTTGGTGCTGCTGCTGGCGGGTATTAGAGTATTGGTGGATGAAAAATGGCCTACAAATAAGTCGGCATCAAATTTGAAATGAATTTAAATTGAAAAATATTTCATTAAACCTATTTAATCTAACTACATTCTGAACAACATTCGAACAAATGTTCCATGTCTCACACATGAAAATAGTTCAATAGATAAAAGACAATATATAAAAATTAAAATGAGAAAAAAGACTACACCGACGCAAAATCAATTTCATATTATTCAGTCAAGTGAACAAGACGAGTTTGAAAACATTTTTTTCTTAAATAATTCAAATCATAACTACGATAATAGTTAATTGCAACGACAAGGACATACAAATGTACATACTATTTATTGTTGGGTCTTTGTTGACGTCATTATTTCCACCACCGCCATCATCATCATCGCCAAAGAGATTCATGACTCCTTCGTCAACGTCATCATCTTCATTATCGCCATCGTCCATCAGTTTCTTGACAGATTTCTTCTTGCAGTTTATAATCTTCATAATTTCGGCCAATTCTTTGTTAGTGTTGATTAATTCACAGTTTCTCGAATCGAAACCCGGCATGCTCTGAAGTTTCCACAGTTCTAACCAAAGGAGAAGTACAGTCATTAGAAAAATTATTATGAAAATAAAATTAAATGGCTGACCCGATGATGTAACAGTTGAAGCACTGAGTACTACTATTGTAGAACTAAGTAACTAAGAACTAAGTAATAAAAATAATTATTAGTAATTACATTAGTGCTAACAAAACTGCTCAGAATGTGAGTGCAAAAATGATGGAAGTAAAATTACAGACAAGTGACCATTTACAATTTATATCATCATCAACAACAAAAACGTCATCATCGTCGTCCCCATCACCATCATCATCGTCATCATCATCATAACCGCATTATTACCGTTGGCCAGATTTCGACACTCATTGAGTCTGTCTGTATCTTGGTCATCATCGTTATCAGGGCTGAATTGACTTCTTAAATCAAAAAACATGGCAACCATCTTTAAGAATGATTCATTCTATTGGGTTTATATAAATAAATAATAATAATAATATTATTATTATTAGTAGTATTATATTTATTATTATTATTGTTGTTGTTATTATTATTATTATTATTATTATTTCTTTTTTTATTTCGGTTTTGTTAGAATACGTAGAATACGCTTTTATAATTTTTTTTTGTTTTTCTTTACCTAAATCATTTTTGATTTATTATTATTATTATTTATTTATTTATCTTATAATTATTTTACGTTATACAATATTTAATTTTAACATTTTATTGACATATTTTATTTTGACTATTTTTGATTTTACTGGTTTTTTCTGAATAATAAAAGAGTTTACATTATTATTATTATTATTATTATTATATCGTATACGGAAACACTGTCGAGATTTTTGAACTCACTGTTTGTCAAGAAACCAATTTGGCCAAATTCAAAGGCTTTCGAGACCGACAAATATAAAGACACTCTTTGAGTAAACCTTAACGACAGGTTTAAGCAATGTAATCTAATTAAAAAAACTTCTGAAATGCCATCAATAAGACTTTTTAATAGATTCAATTTGTATTTTTTCATTATTCCATGGACTGATCCTTTTTTTTTTACAAACGATTTAATTTTGTCGGCAATAACATCAACATTTAAGCTGATGATTTGTGTTTATTTGAAATTTTAAAAATCGCTATCATAAACAATGACATATTATTATTATTATCTTTTTTTATTGTTCTAAAAAAAACTTATTACTTCAACACTTTTAACATTTCAGTAACTCAACATCATTGATTTTATTATAGACAATTGAGATAAATATTCCTTTCATTGTATGCTTTATATGATACTTGATTGAATAAAAGATGTGCTCCCATTATTGTTAAAATTGTTGTATTGTTATTATCATTTATTATTATTATTATCATCATTATTATCACCATATTATCATCATCGATATAATATAACTTCCAACATCTTTGATAACATGTGCATTTATATACAATAGCTATAATGTAATGATATAATTTATATCATATTCTTGTTACAAAATACTCAAACTACATTCAGTTTTGCACAGAAAAACTAACAACTCCTTTGCTTTTTGTTCCGGTATCACTATCATCACGACGATTGTCATCATCATCATCATCCGCAGCACCACATCCATTGTGATCATAACCATCATCATCATCATCATCATGGTTACTGGTGGCATCAGCATACTGTAGTATCCAGTTCTTCACGCTCGACTCATTTTTCTGGATAATTTTAAATAAAAATAACAATGATAATAATAATTATTAATAATTATTATAATAAATATATAAAATTTAAAAAGAGTAAAATAAAAATTTTTATTATGAAATTTAACTGTCGCGGGTATCATAAAAAAGAAAGCAATCACTGAAATAGTTCACATAAAACAATAATATTAGAAAAGTAATATTTATTATAACTAATAATAAAAAAATTAAATCAATATAATCAATCAATCAATCAATTAGTTTATAAGCGCTATTTCCGCAATGTTCAACAGCACTCCTCAATGAATTTTGCAAACAGATGGGTCTTGAGATCCGCTCTGAACTTCGTAAGTGATGGAGAAGTAGTCAGAGAAGGTTGTAGAGAGTTCCAGAGAAAAGGGCCAGAAAAAGTAAAAGAAGATTTAGCAAAAGAAGTGAGAACAAGAAGACGATCATAAACCGGGGCGTTTAGGTTCAATTAATATATCTGATAAGTACTTGGGGAATAATTTCGATTGAGACTTAAACATTAATGGGTAAATTTTGAAAATTATTCTATATTTTATAGGTAGCCAGTGCAAGAGAACAAGATATAGAAATATATAAATAAAAAAGGGGCACGAGCAACTAGACGAGTTAAAAGCTTTACTTAAAGGATAGAGTATAGAATCAGGAAGACCATAGTAGAGCGAGTTACAATAATCAATCCTAGATAAGACTAAAGAAGTAACAAGAAGGAGAAGAGTAGGATCATCAAAAAAGGCAAATTTTTTTATTCTATGTAGTGAAAGTTAGAACTTCTAGCAGCACTAAAAATAGAAAATTAAATAAAAATTATAAACAATAATAATGAGAACAACAAAACCAAAAAACAACAACAAAATCATTAATGACACACACACACAAACAAAAAAACTAATAAACACGTACACATACACATTCACACACACACACACACACACACACACACACACACACACACACACACACACGCACGCACATATCTTTATATCTGCTAATAAGATACCCGTTTTGCTAGATTGGAAGATTTGATTTCAGATGTTGTTAATTTTGATGTGACATTATTTTTACTCATACTTTTATCCATATTACCCCTGCCCTGTTCACTTTCATTGCCAATAAATTTAGGTCTAGTTTTCTTTTCTTCTTTCTTTAGAACTTGACTAAAATTATCAGGTAGGTCTTCTGAAAAATAAAATTGAATTAATAAAAAATTAATTATAATTAATTGAATAAAAATTTTCACCATCTTTGGTATTGAGGCACAACCAGTCAAGTGCTGATACGAGATTTCCGCCAATTGGAATGCAAAACTTCATGCACAATTCTATGGATTCCTTTTTGAAACCTGCCTCTGACAAACTGTCATAAAATTCCTGAAGAATGACAGAAAGAAAATAATACTTTTACATGAATTCAAGCTATAAAGAGAACTTTTATGAAGATTTAAAATTATAATGAATATTTTAAGAGTTGAAAAAACGTACCGTTAGTTTTCTTTTTGTCAGGCGATAAGAAATTTTTGTGACAGCAGATTTTTTAGTTTCGTAATGTCTTTTAATCATGTTTGTAATCTCCAACTCCAACTTAGGCTCAATAAATATTTTTGGTAGGTTACTAACATCAGTTTTTGCTTTAGTTGCAGTTTCATGTTTCTTAACGTCTAGGTTTTTTCCTGAATTTATCAACAAAAACCACTAATCATTAATCATCAATAACATCAACTAGACTGTAGTTAGGAATTAGAAGTGAAAAAAGCATCAATTGGTTTATACTTTCCAGTTCTGTTAAAGAGTTAAATCTTATTATAAATAAGTAAAATGACCAATGTTTTAATGATTGTTTTAAATTTAGAAAAGTATGTTTTGTGTTATGCATGATTATTGATTCTTTATCTTTTTTGTGCTCTATCTTTTCATGACAATGGCAACCATCGACTTCCACAAAACCGATCTTCAACACTTTGTACTTTGTAGTAATTGAAATGTGGTGATATTCAACAAGTGACACAAGGACTTCAAGAATGTCATTTGTTTGTTGACCACGATTTCTATCCCCTGTAAGTTTTCCAGTAATTGTTAAATTTTCCATTCTTTCCTTCCGCATGATGTGACCAAAAGACTACCCGCATCAGATTATTTATGGTAATTTCCCCTTTTCATAACCGACCGTTTTAAAAAAAATCCTCATTCGAAGTATGAGAGGTCTAACTAACATTGATTATTTATTATGATGTTTTATTTTATGTTATATAATAAAGTTAAGAATGTTAAGCTTAAGATGCATTTTGTTTTTGTCATATATATAGTAAATTTTTCTAGACTATCTAGAGAGATATTTAGAACATAGTAAAGTTTATTAATTTAAAAAATAAATTATTTTTTAATAATAAAATTAAAATTAATTATTTTATATTACCAACCAACTTTCGCCTTGACATCTTTTTTGGTTTTCGAACTCATCACTGAAATGAAGTTGTGGAAATTTAATGAAACAATCACAGCCTCAAGTTAAAAATGCAAATATGAATTAAAATGTATGACGATCGATAAGCTAAAAAATTTGAGGAACTTCCTTTCAATGGCTTTCTTTAAATTAAAATTTAATTATTAAACGTTTAATTAAAGCCTAGAATTCTATAGCCAAAGCATGATTATTTTAAAAGTTAAAACTTATGTTAAATGTGCATTGAGATAATGAAAGCTATTGAAGCCGAAAGCTATTTAAACAGTTGGGGTGGGCAAACTAGGCCGCGAGGCCTTGTTCACCAAAGAAAATCTTAATCTTAAAAATCTCCCCCGGGTCTTGCTCATGGTCTTGCTATTTAAGTACATATGCGGCCCTTCAAAGGTAAAATAGTTCTTAATGCGGCCTTCACAGCAAAAAGTTTGCCCACCCCTGACTTACAACGTACGTAGGTTTACATAGTGTCTGAATGACAAACTGGCAAACACTAATGGTGACGTATATTTAATGCATAAAAATGAAAACTCTTTAACTTATTTTTCCAACAATAATTGTTACTTTCAAGATGAAGACCTTATATTCTTTATAGAGAACAAAATTACAGAGTTTCGAGTACAGGCCTTCTTTCGCCTAATTTGTTTCTCTCCATATGCTCAAAAATCAATTTGCATTTGCAATCTTCTCCACCAAACTCCTTCCTGCTAAATAATATTTTTAAGCCTTTTAACAATGATATAGAATTTTCAGTTTATTAAATACTTTTGACCTGACTTTTGTGCTTGCTGTTGTATCAATAATTTAATTGTTTTCTGAGAGGTGCTGATTTACGAAAGTTATTTCTTACTGTTTGCATTAAATGACTGGCATGATAACTACTAAAATCTTTTTTTCACTGACAAATGGCTTGGCTGTTTGCCACAC
Organism: Helobdella robusta; assembly: GCF_000326865.2. Lineage (NCBI taxonomy): Eukaryota > Metazoa > Annelida > Clitellata > Rhynchobdellida > Glossiphoniidae > Helobdella > Helobdella robusta. Next base: position 300,794 of record NW_008703893.1, read on the forward strand.
ACAACAGCTTATCTGCGACCTGAAATTTATCGATTAAATAAATATTATTAGAGTATATTTAAAAGGAACCAAAACATTTATACACGGTTTCAAAACGTGTTTAAATGTATGCGGTTGTCATCATTAAAAAATAATAACATCTTCATATATATGGAAACGGCTTTTCGTTGGGCTTCGTTGAGTTTTGTAACATTTTCAAAAATATGGTACATCTGCTTTTACAATTCGCAGTATAGTCGTTTATAAAGTTGAATATAATCACCATTTCTGAATACAATAGGCCTATTGTTTATGATTATAAGTTAGGAGTAATGTATAATTCAAGGGTGGGAAAACTTTTAGCTGTGAGGGCCGCATTGATATCTCTTTCCCACCCCTTAATTATAATTTATAAATAAATACACACAGCGAAGTAATTAAGAGTAAATGCATTGATTTTCCCTACCAGTTCTAGCATGGAGGGAGGCCACAAGTCAAATGGTGTTAAATATTGAGAAACTATGGTCAACATCGATGAAATCGTCGCCATTTTCAATTTACGACTTTTTCATTATTTTTATATCTCCGTTCTTTTCAAATTCAATTTCTATTTAAACGCTTTATATCTTTGGCGAAATTTTTTTCTAGGAGGTGCTGATTTACGAAATTTATTTCTCTCTGTTTGCATTAATTAAATGATTGGCATGAAAGCTACTAAAAAACATTTTGTTTCAGTTTATTCAACACAAAATTTTATTTACATATTGTTCGTAAAATAAATTTGCCCGATCAGTCAACTGAAACCGAACACCACCAATTTGTTTCAATTGCTAATTTTATAAAATAATAAAATCTGTCAACAGAGTAAATCTTAAATACGGTTAACGCAATTAAAATAGGTAAATGTTTTTGTAAAGTTGCCACAAAAATAAATTTGCTAATGTCAAAATCTACAATCTGTAAATTGTTAAGAACACTATGTACAAAAGTAGTAATACAGAAGAATAGAGATATACATGCATGCGTGTATATATAGTTTAAATAGCCATGGTTATGTATTTAAATTGTGAAAAATAAAAAAATATACGATTAGGATGAAATAGATGAAAAAAACTATAAGGCAGAGTCCAACTGAATACTTCAATGTTTATCATTCACTTATGTTTGTGTTGTTTTCATGTATTTTGGGTGATCTATTGTATTGTATGTATTGCAACGCATTTATCCAGGCATGTATTTGTGTGTTTATGTTTGTAGGTTTGTATGTATTTAGGAATTTGTGTGTGCGTATGTTTGTTTTTATGTGTGGTGACGTGTATATTAAAAATATATGTAAATATTTTTTTCTATGCCCACGATTATATATATATATTTATATATATATATATATATATATATATTAAATTATATATATATGTATATATATTTATAAGTCATTTTACCCTATCATGTGTTTACAACATCAAGATGGTTATTAACATTAACACTTTTACACACACACATCACACACACACCACAACACACACATCCCAACACACACATACACACACATACACACACACACACACACACAAGCATGCACACGCACGCACACACACGCGCACAACAAAGCACACATGTAAATGATAATAACGATAAAATTATACCAAAATAATTTAATGACAACGATATGATGGTAGGTGAGGTGATGATAATCACAATGATGATGACAATGAAAATATATTGATGAATACGGTGATGATAGAATGATAACGAAATGATGATGGTGATGAGGAATACGATGATGGTGGTTATATGTATTGCACTGAGGAAATGTTGGCTATCAGATGACAATGAAGATGATAATAATGATAATGAAAGAAGCAAAATGATGATAAAAGTGCTGCCGACGATAAGGTCATCAATAACGATGATGAAGACATTTAAAATGATGATGACAAATACAATAACAACATTTCATAATTAGAATGATATCATTAAAACATTTATGTAGCACTTGATACGCTATAAACATAATTTTCTTCAATATTTTGTGGTGTATTGATTTAGAATTTTATAATGCATTATCATTGATTATTTATTTGTCAGTTGTGATCATCCAGCATCATCACATGCTGTCCGTCCAGATGTTTCAATGTAATGCTCCTACTGTCAGTCCAAAATAAATGACTTACTATGGAAAATACTACCATAACATAATTTATTAACATTATTATTATTATATTATAATTAGTTTATTATTAGTAGTAGTAAATGTAGCAGTAGTAGTAGTGTTAGTAGTAGTGTTAGTAGTAGTAGTAGTAGTAGTAGTAGTAGTAGTAGTAGTAATGGTAGTAGTAGTAGTAATGCTGCAAATAATACCATTTGTATAATTATTTCTTTTGTCAGGACTATAAATTTTTTTATTCCTCGTTGCCTTCAATGATCAGATTGAGATAGTCCTGTTAAAAAAGTATGTACAGAAGGTTAATTTCAATTTCATTGTTATCGGCTTTGACAGTTTGGAAAGGGCGGTATTCGAACCAGGTCATGGCGCAACGACAACCACGCGAGCATTGGCACTTTTACTGTCTGAGCTAACTCACCAACATACTAAATACACCTCATTTAAAGTTTGTCTATAAATCATATATAGCCAACCAAAAACCTTCAACTCATCTCAAAAACATACAAATTTAAATGCAAAAAAGTAAATTAACCAAAAAAATTAAATTAAAAAGATGACAACTGGACAAACCTGGTTGATAAGACAGTTGAGTTTGCAGTGGAGTGAGGAAGCGATGGTAGAGAAGGAAGGTCTCACGAAGGGGTCATTGGCCCAACAGCTCAACATCAGGTCGTAACTGGAGGGCGAGGGGTGGTTTAATTTGGAGTTATTTTGTGTACGGGATGGATAAACGAATGGATGAACGGATGAAAAAATATTAAATAATTCAATCAAGGTTTGGATAGATAAACGATCGAATGGAAGGATAGATAGATTCATCAATTCGCTCATCCAACCAGCCAATCAACCAACCATTCATCCATTTATCCATCAATCCATCAATTTATTCATGCAAAAAAGTAAATTAAGCAACCAATCGATCAAACAAGCAATAAAACAATCAAACCAACAAACAAACAAACAAACAGACAGACAGACAAGTAAACAAACAAACAAACAAACAAACAAACGAACGAACGACATCACTTTCTCAATTGTCACCCAGACCACGCACAACTTACATGTCCTTGTTAGCGTACGGGGGCTTCTCCATCCGGTGACCTTGTCTGAGGAGGTCAAACAATTGTTCGATGGGCACTGAAGGGTAGGGGTTGCCACCGAACGTGAAAATTTCCCACAAAAGAATGCCATATGACCATCTGTGAGTTACGTAATAATCGTCATCATCGTCATCATCGTCATCATCGTCATCATCGTCATCAATTGTCTTCTCATTACCATCGTCGTCGTTATTATTATCATTTCATCATCTCATTTTCATCATTTTAGTATCATCATCTTTGTCGTCATCATCATCATTATCACTATTTCATCATTGTCACGAATCCACACATAGCAAACGTTCACCAACGTTTTAATTGTATGTTGTTGTGTGTATTGTTAACACATGCTGTGGGATTGTGTGTGTGTGTGTGTGCGCAGTTTGTATGTATGGTGCTTGTTTGTGTGTCTGTGTGTGTGTTCTTTTGTGTGTTGGTGTGTATGTTTGTGTGTGCTTTATTTATTTTTGCCATCGTTAGTTCGTTGGTTCAAATCCATTACAGTAATTTTTGAATTATTTTAAAATAAATTTTATTTGCCTAATATGGAGTAAAATAAAAAATTCGTATCAAATTTGAAAATTAGTTTTTGTTGATCGTGTTGAACTAAATCTGTCAGTTTCCATGATACTACTACTACTACTACTACCACTACCACTACCACTACCACTACTACTACTACTACTACCACTACCACTACCACTACTACTACTACCACTACTACTACTACTACTACTACTACTACTACTACTACTACTACTACTACTACTACTACTACTACTACTACTACTACTACTACTACTACTACTACTACTACTACTACTACTATTACTACTACCACTACTATTAATACTACTGCTGCTGCTGCTGCTACTACTACTTCTACTAACACATCACTCTTGGTTGAATACTTCATATCGAAGAGGGCCTCTGGAGCCATCCACTTGATGGGGAGTCTACCCTGTGGACAAATGGGGACGTATGTGTGTCCGTGTGAGTGAGTGCGTGCGTGTGTGTGTGTGTGTGTGTGGTGTGTGTGTGATGGTTATATGAAGAAAATTATGATAATCACGATGATATTGGTGAAGTGAATGATGTGAAGTGATGGTTATGGCAGCGTAATGAGTGAGTAGCATACTAATTAATTTTTTCGCCAATGCAACGTCTACAAAAAATGAAATCATTTCAGTTAAAGTTTGTTTGGACATTTTGAAAATTTTATGAAGAAGTTGCCTTGAATTATTTCATGGATATTTTTTTAAAATGTTTCAAAATTTTGATAAACAAATTTTTTAAACATAAAAAAACGGCAGAATACAAGACAGAAAACTTAAGCCCGTAATTGAAAATATTGCAAAAATATTAACGACAGAGCTATACAAATTTCCAAACAAGGACAAAAATGAAAAATATAAATAATGTGGTTGATGTTGTTGCTGTAATTATATTTGGTCTGAAAGACATTTCTAAAATTATCTTATATGTGCTTATGAGTTCAGTTTAAAAGCATTAGTCCAATGAAGAATGCGTGTGTAGTGCGTACTTCAATATTGGTTAACATTTTGGGATTGGTAAAAAAAATGATGATTTAGATATGAGATAGGAGATGTAATGTTTGGTGTCTAGAGCTCAAAATACGTGTGTTACAGTGTTTTGTTTCGATATCATAATCTAGTGGCATGTTTTGTTATCATCTTCTAGTATGATGTATGTACGTGTATCTGCTTAAAACTGTTGTGAATCACCACCTAAATCAAGTTCAATTTTAATTAAAAGTGACTGGCTAAAGAAGAAAGGACATTTAGAAAAGTAACTAATAAAATGACACTACTGTATCTTCGTCGTCATCTGTTTCATCACTATTCCGTAGTTAGCATTTATTTTCGTCGTTATCACCAAATCATTTTCGTTATCACCTTATTTCGTGAGTATTGTCTGTCGTCATCATAAAATTAGCAACAATGTCGATATCTCATAACTCAATTTTAATTTAATCAACTAGAAAAAAAATTAATTCGAAATCTATCTCGATAAAAAAATTCAAGACCATTTGATGTCAAGATCCAAAAATATGCCACAACAACAGCAGCAGCAACAACAACAAACTCAAAAGACATCAGTTAACATCCTAAATCTTTATAAACTACTAAATCGAAGACAACAATAACAGCAAAAAATAACGGGCATTAATGACAACAATAACAATAAAAACAAAAACAACATTAACAACAATAGACACTGCTCCAACATTACATACTACGCAACAGCAACACAATCAGAAATAACACAAACAGCACAAAACTACATATCGCCAGTTCCAGCACATTCGCGCGTGACAACAATATCAACAACCAACAACAGCAACAACAACAGCAACCAACAATAACAACAACCGCAACCAACAGCCAACAACAACCAACAACAACTGCCAAATAAAGACGTAATAAAAACATAACAAAAACAAGTCTTCTTAAAAGTTAAGCAGCGGAGAAAATTTCTAAAACATTAATATCATATCTTTGAGTGTTTCTAATTAAAATTAAAAGAATTACAAGAGACAAGTAGATGCTGCTCACATACATAAATAAATAAATAAGTTTAGTGGTACATACATTTCATATGTGTGTGAATATACAATTAAATATATATATATATTGTATATATATGTATATATATATATATTGTATATATATATATATATATGTTATATATATATATATATATATATATATGTTTTAGTGCCATAAACGTAAATAACTTCATCGTCGTTGCTGTCAACCAAGCGAAAATTCAACAGCCAATTAACTAAGGAAACAACAACAACAATAATAATAATTAAATACTAATAAATAAATAATAATAATAAAGAGAAGAATTATAATACGTATAATAGCACCAACCATCACAGACAAAAAAAATGATTTTTTTGGTATTTTTTTTAACTAATACATTTTTGTATTTTTCTATACAAAATTTTGTATTTGATTTATTTTTCTATGTGCATTTTCTGATGTGTTTTGCATTTTAGTTTTGTTTTTGCATGTTGTAAATTGTTTGGGAGACGTTGTAAAATGTCTTGGATAAGTTGTGATATTTCTCGTCAAACCTGTATTCGAAAGAAAACAAATATGGAAACGAAATAAACTTGGTTCTACACTCCTAATATTCATCCAAAAGGTCATGAACAGCTTGACATGACCTGACACTGTTGTTTCAAATTGAGCCAGGACAAGGCAATAATGCAAAGTAATGAGCGTAACGCAAATGCGTTATGAAATATTCCAACAAGTATACAATTAAAATAATTATAATTACGACAGCCTAAAAAAAAGACTTACAGACATGTTGCAACATACAAATAAAGGTATTAATAAAGTAATAAGTAATAAAGTAATAATAATAAAGTAATAAAGGTACACAATCACAGAAACAAACACACACACACACACACACCACACACACACACAAGGAAACAAACAAATGCACTTGCACGCACGCATAATCAATTAAAGTTTTTAAAAGATGAAAGGACGAAAAAAGTGTAAAAATTAATAGATGTACGTGGAAGAAATGAATGAATGAGTGAGTGGGCAAAGTTCAGCCTGACAGAATTATAATAAAAGACAGGAGTTGTTATGATGTTGCTTGGTTAGTCAGTGTCGTGACTTACTTTGTGACAGCTTGCTTGCATGTTTGTTTCTTCGTTTGTCTGTTTGTATTTTCGTTGGTTCGTTGGTTTGTTCGTTCATCATTACACAATCCTTATAATTTTTAACATCGTCAGCAGCTTCACTTTATTACAATCGTTAATAATGACAACATCGTTATCGTTGCACCCGACAGTAACTAATTATTTCTCAAGTCAACAGCTTCAAATCAAATTTTTTTTTAAGTTTCGTTCACCGTCCATCGTCTGCCAATCAAAACTCTCCAGAGCGTCATTACGTGAGTTTGAACGCCATCATCATCACCCCCGACAACAGAATCTTTCTCTTCATCTTCATCATCCTCTTCATCATCATTACAATCATCATCATTAACAATAAAATAGTCATCTTCATCACCGACAACTTGTCATCCTCATCATCATCTTCATCGGCAACACTAATTATTTCGAACAACAAGTTATCAGGACTAATGAGTAAATTATGTCACAGCGCGGAATACCACGTTGTTATATTTTTTTGTTAGTTTTTTAAATAGTGGTAACACAATTTGAAATACGGACGCTCATCTTGTTCAAGTGCATGCTGGCCCAACCATCTCAGAAATTATTATATTGAAATATTTTTCACCAAACAATCAATAAACTAATTTTCGTTCCACATCTCTCGGTGTGTAAAAATTTTTGTTTTCATTTAACAAACAAACAAGTGAACAAACGAACAAGCAAACACGCACGCACACACACAAAACCATTTCCTTGCAATTGAGGCTTATCCAAGTCAGTACCTCATAATTCAAGCAACAATATCACAGCCATTGCATCTTCCAGATCAAACGTAAAGAGAGAAACACATTTACGCAGGTGTTTAAGAGACGATGAACCGGAAGACAAACGAGTTCATTCTAAAACAACTTTAGTCTGTTTAGAATGACCTAAAGAGAGGAAATTAGATACTCCGAAGTTCCATAAAACAGAGAGTTGCATTAGTCAAGAGGCGAGATAACACAAGGCAGCGTGCTAGCGTGGTGGCCATTTCAATTGTGAGAAAAGGTCGAATGTGGCGAATAGACCAAATAAGAGCGGAAGTGTGAGCTTTGAATGTTAGAGACGGGTCAAGAGTAACACCTAGCAGTTTAAGTCTTGTTAATGTAGACAGGTTTGATCCAGCAATTGACACGTTGGAGGGTGGAAAATATTTCATGAGTTGCTGTGTTGTGCCAAAAAACATTATTTCAGATTTTTGGGAATTTAGTTAAAGAAAATTAAGTGAAGGCCAATCCTTTATTGATGAGACACAAGAGTTAAGTCTATCAAGTTGAGAAGACATATTTAGTTGAGAGATTTCAGATACCAAGATTTTACGGGAAATCGTCATAAACCAGAAAAGAATAACATAAAGATGGCTAACGAAGATATTATGTAATAATAAAATATTTTAATAAAATAAAAAATGATAAACAAAAATGAATAATGAAAATAAAATAATATAATGTAATACAATAATGCAAAATTAACTAATGGAGATGATTGTGGTTAAATTTTATTTCCATTGTGATACTTGCGCGACAAATTGCAAACCTTTAATAATAATTTCACACAACAACAACAACAACGTCACAACTATGTACCAACAGCATTTAATTAATGTTAAATATAGTAAAAAAAAACACCAAATAACCAAAAAGACAATAATATATATTAAATTAATGAGACTGAGACAATAACATTGTTGCAGCAACATAAAACCAATAAAGGTGAAAATGATGCCGTAATATAATTTTACATCAACAACACATCAATAGCATTACAATAACGTTACCAATGAATCAACATTAACAACAAACAACAACAGAAAACAACAAAAATATGAAAACAACATAACGCCAACAATGCAACAACAACGAAACAACATGACATCAACATAACAACAACAACACCAGCAGCAACAATAATAACAGCAGCAGCAACAACAACAGCAACAACAACATCACCATCAACAACAACAACAACTCACACTGGTTGTCTTCCTGTAATAATCGTTATTAGGAATGTTCCTTGTTAGACCAAAATCACAAATCTTCAACAAGCCCCTCTCTACGACTAGCACATTGCGGGCTGCCAAATCTCTGTGTATGCACTGTTAATGTTGTTATGGTTGTGTTGTGGTTGTGTTGTTGTTTTTGTTGCTTTTGTTGTTGTTATTGATGGTGGTGTTGTTGTTGTTGTTGTGTTGTTGTTGTTATTGATAGTGGTGTTGTTGGTGCTGTTATTTTGTTGTTGTTGTAGTGTTGTTGTTTTTGTAGTGTTGTTGATATTGTTGTTGTTGTTATGGTTCGTTGTTGTTGTTGTTGATATGACGTCATTTTCAAGTTGATGCGATGTTATTTGCGTCGCTTTTTTGTTGTCATGCTAACGTTAATGTCATGCAAATTTTGTTGTTTTTAAGATGACGTTAATGTCGCTGTTATTTTATTTATTATTGTTGATGTCGTTGACTTTGATGCAATGAAAATTATTGTAATATTGATGTGACGTACATATATTGTATATAGAAGTATTATACAACATTGACTTTTTTGTGCTCATGAATAGAGCAAAATTGTAGGCTAGAGGTAGATTACTGTGGTATCATGTTAAAATTCAAAGTTACTCAATTATATAATTTACTATTGAAATAGAATCACTCAGACTCAAGGTACAAACAGCACAAAAAATGCACATACACCTTCGAAAAAAATATGAAAATAAAAATTCAAAAATTTGTACCTAAAAATAAATTTTTACAATCTATTGTATAATAAGATGTATTATAAGAAAAAATTAAACAAATACCAAACGACTGTGTTGGTGCAGGAGTGTCTGAATTTAACATTACTTAAATTGGTTTTCCAAGTTCCAACAGTGACTTGTACAAATTTAAAATATTTATATAATAACACTGGCAGTGGATTAGCCAATTTCAAGTCGAAAGAATGAATTAGTTAATCATAATAATAATAATTTGATGATTTGGGTAATTGAAATTTTCAACCGACCATTTTATTAGAAAGAAAGTCCATTCCTAGAGCAACCTGTAGAGCATACCACAACAAGTCGGCATACGATAGTGCTATAATGGAGTCGTCTTCACTGACGCTGTTAGTGCTATTATTGTTGTTGTTGTTTCTGTTGCTGCTATTGTTGTCATCGTTCGATAACATTGTTGATGTTGTTGAATATGTCGGAGTGGAGGGTAGTCTCAAAAATAGTGACCTGTTGTTGTTGTTGAGTTTGTTGTTGTTTTCGGTCAAGTAGTTGCCGAGGTGATTGTTGATTATTGGTTGGTTCTGGTAGAAACATGAATCGTTGATGACGGCAACATTTTTGTTGTTGTTATTGTTGTCATCATGGCTGAGATGCGAGTCAATGTTATCGGCGTCGGCGCTGCTCGTAACGAAGTTGAAGTGTTTGCTGTTGTTGTTGGTGGTGGTGAGGTTGGCGAAACTGTTGCTGTTGACGTATCTAAAAACAGGCACGTCGTAGTTTGGAGTGTTGTTCACTGGACGGTTTCTTCTTAAAAAGTCTCTCAAATTCCCGTGGGCGGCATACTCAACAATGACTAAAAGTGGACCTGAGAATGCGAGTTGAAAGTTTCATCATTTTCACACCATCATCAATGCTATCTTGAGCGTGTCATCACCAATAACATCGTTATCACTATTTTGAAAATATTACCATTAGCAATCTTATCGGTTTGATCCTAAAAATTCAACGTAAAAATTTTATCATTTTTATTTTATCACCATCATTATTATCGAAAGATCATCATCATCGGTAACAGCATCATTATCAACAACAACAGCAGCAACATCGATAGCAACATCATTACAACAACAACATCGATAACAACACCATTATCATCAACAACATCATCATCATTATTAATATTAACTTTATCACCATTTTGAGTACAGCACCCCAATAAATTAAGCACGTTGTCATGGTGGCCTATCATCTTCATCAGTTCCATCTCTCTCACTAGGTCAGACATCTCAAGGTCAGTTGCGTCATCTCATTGAAATGGAAAAAATTCATTTCATTCACAGTTTTGTTCAAAATTTTATTAAAAGTAATATTACTAATCTCAAATGCTTTCTAATTAAATATAAATCTTAATTCAACTTTTTATATTTCTTATTTTATTAAAGTTGTAATGATATTTATTAATGTAACTTGGAAATAATTGTTCAGAAAATTTTGTTGTATGGAGAAAACTCTTTAAATGACCTTACCCTTCAACATCTTGACCGCTACAGTGATGGGACCATCGATGTTTCGTGCATACGTGCCCTTGGTCTTTAACCCAGTTATTTGACCTTTGGTCACTATGCCAAATGCACCCTCGCCTAATCTTTCCCCTAAGATTAATCTGTTTGTTTTATCAGGTGAAATATACTTTAAATTAAAAATAAAAGTTTGTAAATCGGAATGTTAAAGCATGAAATATGCATACAAAAAACTTAACTTGAAAAATTTATTTTCCATCATTATAATAATAAAATTTAAAAATAATATTTGCGTTTCATAGTAAAAATAGAAAAAATTGATGAAACGTCCTTACCAGACTTGCGACATTCGCCCACCATCAACCATCGTTTGTTTGTAATCAATATGCCATATGAGTTTAATAAAATTAAATAAAAGCACAAACAAGTCATTTAAGTGCAAAAAATACGTGAAATAATTTATTATGTAACGTAACGATGTGATCTTAGACCTCCATACATTCTTGAACGTTAGATCTCATTGATCAAACAAATAAAATTACTTCATTAAACTCGGTAAATTTAAAAATTGATACTCAATACTGCACTGAAATGAAAAGCATTTTATTGAATACAAAGTCACGTTGGGAGTATATTTTTGAAAGACTATAAAAAACAAACGTTGCAAGTGGTAGATGCAAGAGTTGAAATCCTTTGATCGTTAAAGAGAAAACTTGTTGTGCAACTTCAATTAAGTTGTCGCCAATTATTTGTGATCAAAAGATTTTAAACTCAAACCTAACTTCATTTTTTAAGCCTGGTCCAAATAACTTTCCAACTTTTTTAACAGGCATAAACAATTTTAAAATAAACAAAACTATAAAAAACTGAAACTAAACTCACTTGTTTCTTGGAACCTCCCATCTTTCATCGAGGGGCATTTCATACTCGGAAGAGGAAACAGCTCGATTCGAACTCAGCCTCCCTCTTTCAATTTCAATCTTCACTTCAGGTAGGAGGAGTGGGAACTTAGGAGTGGTTGGCAGGGAGCACGCGGGACTGTCTGTGAAGTTGAAAATGTTTCCGGTTTTATTTTCACCTTTTCGGAAGAGCAGAGAGGCCGTCGGGGAGATGGAATCGGTTTGAGATGAAAGTCTGCTCAGTGTTCCCGAGAAGTTCATTCTGTGGCCGTCTTGTGGAAATGCATGCATGTGTTAATAGGCATGTGCGTTTGTCGTGTTTATGTTAGTGTTTGTGTGTAGGGTGTGTATTTGAGCATGTGTGGTGTGTGTAGTTATTGTGTGTGTGTATATGTGTATTGTTAGAGAACAAACTTTTTTGTGTGTGATTCGTTTAATAAGTTAATTTTTATTGAAATTGTCCATTAAAATTGAGTTATTATGTTAATATAATAATAAAAATCAACAGATTTTTCGCAAAAGTATACAAGGAGTTTGAAAAAATTTTTCTTAAGAAATGTTGTAAAGGCCTCACCATCGTAAATAGCATTGGTCTGTAGGACGACCACCTTTTTCCTTATGATTCCCTCTTCCGCTTTCTTGTACTTGCGATAGTAAAAATAGCAGACGATCAAAATGACGATCAGGAGAATGAGGAAAATGGCGGAAATGGTGGAAATGATGTAGGCGTTCTTGTCCGAGTAGGAAGTCATTTTTTGGGGCTCTGTATGTGTGCGTCGTTATTAACATTTATCACGCACATTATCAGATACTAAAATTACTTTTTTACCATATATTGATAATACTGTTAATTTTTTGATGATACTTATACCATTACTAATAATACTGGTAATTTTTTTTACTAGTTCATTATATACTAATTCATTTTTTAGTATTTTATTTTTTAAATATACTTAGCCATGAATTATTTATGATTATAAAATAAATTAACTAAAAAGATAGAAATTTGTCATACGGATGACAGTAAGGAAGCCAAAACTGGACGTGGTACCAAGGGGGTTGTGGGCCTCGCAAGTGTACATGGCAGTGTCGTTTGGGGTGATGTTGAATATGTGGAGGCCCACTCTATCATCGATCGATATGTGGTTGTTTGTCTGAAATGGTAGGTAGGATGGTGGGTAATTGTCAAGTTTGTTCGTTAGTGTGTGTGCGCGAGCGAGTGAGTGCGCATGTGCGTGTGTGTGTTTGTGTGTGCATTTTTATGAGGGTTTTACAATCTAATGTTTAATTAATCAATTAATTAGTTTATTACTTATTAATTAATTAATTTATAATTAAATTTGCAGAATAACTATGCCGGCCCACCTCCAAAAGTTCTGTTAAAACTTTCGGCTTCGTGTTTTTGGCGTCATGGTTCATAGAGTCGTCGTTACGATAGTTGCCTTGGTTATCACTGGCACGAATTTTTTTGCTTTTACTACTTCCACTAACATTGCTTCTACCATCCATTTTATCTCCACTGCCACTACCACTATTGGCCGCACCGGCGCCAGCCACACTCACATTGTCACTACCGACTATGATGTGTTTGAGCCAGCGGACATGGACAACCCCATCACTCAAGACGTCACAGGGCAGGGTGACGTTGCTACCCACCTGGACGGTGGTGTTCCTAGGTCCCTTTAAGATGATTGGCGGGCTGTTGTAACGTACTGCAGGTAGGTGAATGGATGAGTAGATGAATGGATGAGTAGATGAATGGATGAATGAATGAATGAATAAACAAATCGCAAACGGAGATAGACTGGTTAAATAGAATTTTATAATTTCTAACTGGCAAACTTCACAGGAAAGATTGGTAATAATAATAACAATAACAGTAATAATAATAATAATAATAATAACAATAACAATAATAATAAAATAATAATAATAATAATTAACGTTGTTATCATGGTGATAATCATCAATACTCACTGATAACGTCGAGAGTTTTCCAAGATTGGATGCTGCCGAATTCGTTGCTGACCACACACGTGTAGTTGCCGTCGTCCGTCTTCGTTACTATTGATAGGATGGGGGCGATTATCATTGATATTATTTCTACTATTATTATTATTATTTGTTGTATTTATAATTTTTTATTGAATATGAAATTATTCATTATTTAATTATTCACTCATATGAAATTATTAATTATTATTATTATTATTATTTGTTGTAATTATAATTTTTTTATTGAATATGAAATTATGATGGAAAAATTGGTCGCGAACTTACGAGATTTAAGTTTTAAAGAATATTTATCATCTTCTATTATTGTTTCGCCTTTTCTATCCTGTGTACGTGTGTGTGTATGTGTGTGTGTGTGTGTGTGTGTGTGTGTGTGTAAGTGTAAGTGTATATATGCGTGTATTTGTTTGAAAAATTGCGTGTGTATGTGTTTGTGTGTGTGTGTGTCCATGCAATGTTTGTAATTTTATTAACATAACACCGATATACGATTTCAGCTAGCTTATATTTTCAGCGAGTTTTACGATATTGAACATAATTGTGATAATAATGGTATGATATATCAAATAATAAAAACAATAGGAATAATAATAATAATAACAACAATAATGATAATAATAGTAACATTGGGGTTGAAGGGCTGGTTCCCTTTGAACCACTTGATAGTTGGTTTGGGGTAGCCAGAGGCAGTGCACAGAAAGGTGTAGGAGCCACCAAGGATGTTTATCTCCAGTGGACCCATGCTCTTCTTGTTCGTGAATTTTGGTGGGCGGTTGACTAGGAAGGGATGGTGGTAGTGGTGACAATGGTGATGGTGGTGGTGATGATGATGGTGGGGGTGGTGATGATAGTGATGTTGGTAGTCGTGATGATGGTTATAGTGGTAGTAGTAATGGTGATGACGATGGTGACAAAAACTATTATAATAAGACTGACAAAATGACGATACGTTGATGACTGAAAATATGCTTTGATGATGACAATAATCGTAATTCTGCTGATGATGATGACAACGTTGTTGATGATGATGATGATGATGATGACGATGATGATGATGATGATGATGATGATGATGATGATGATGATGATGATGATGACAATGTTGTTGTTGATGATGATGATGATGATGATGATGATGATGATGATGATGACAATGTTGTTGTCGATGATGATAATATCAACATCATAATCTTATTATCAATATCACTATTTGATCATCATCATCATCGTCCTCATCATTTGGTCATCATCATCATTATCACCAATTGATCATCATCATCATCATCATCATCATCTGGTCATCATCATCATAATCACCATTCGATCATCATCATCATCATGATTCACCTTTATCAACGAGAACCGTCAGATTGACAATAATTTGATAAAAAATTTCATTAAGACCACCATCATCACTATCACCACCGCTCCCAAATCGACCACCACCACCATTACCATTTTTAACATTATACTTATTGCCCGTCCTAATAAACGATTTGTCGTTATTCGTGACTCTGTTACTAGTATTAATGCAAGGAGTAGCAACAGCAGCAGCAGCAGTAGTAGTAGTGGTGGTTGTAGTAATAGTGGTTGTAGTAGTGGTGGATGTAGTAAGAATACTTAGTGGCAGGCAGTAGTACACTCCGCTGTCGCTCGAATCAAGGTTTACCACTTTTAATGTTTTCTTGCCATAAATGTATCTGCCAGTAGTTGGGCGGTGATTTTTATTGAATGGCTGAGAATTATTTTGTATTAATTCTTATTAATTTTTGATATTTCGTGAATGAAATTAAAAAAATTTCTGATTAATCCAAACGATTTTAACATAGAAATTGCCACTTTTTATATTTTTTAGTTAATTTGTGTAATGCATTAGTGGTAATAGTTGATGTTCTCTCTCTCTCTCTCTCTCTCTCTCTCTCTCTCTCTCTCTCTCTCTCTCTCTCTCTCTCTCTCTCTCTCTCTCTGTGTGTGTGTGTGTGTGTGTGTGTGTAGTGATTGTGCGTGTTTGTGTGCGTGCGTGCGTGTGTGTATGTCATATAGACATAACAATTACTATTTTCGTTATTGGATTGTTGTTCGAATTTGTATCTGCATTGTCGTAAAAATTTTTGTACTTAAAATCATTGCACCATTAAAAAATATGGCGGTGCAGTGGTGCAATGGTTAAGATGTCTGGCATTGGAGTTGCTTTGATTAGCTTCAAATGCAAACAGATTTCCGCCTAGCGCACGCACCGTGCGTGATGCTTTTGTTCACGCAAATTTATATACGTTGCGTTTGTTGTTGACGCCTCTTTAAAATATTTATAAGAAGATTGAAGTTAAAATAAACAAACTTGGGTGAGTTGATGACGTTGATGATGACGTCATTTTTGTACCAGAGAGCTGATAGGCTGCTGCTGTTGCACGGTATGGTCACCGAATCGCCTGCATCCACTTCCACTTGTTTAACTGAGGATTGATGAATGGTGGTGATGATGATGATGACGAAGAAGAAGATGGCAATGAAGAAGATACAAATGATGATGACAATGATGAATATGGTGCTAACTATTAATATTATAATAATTGCTGCTGATGTATATAAAGTTTAATCACATGTGTAGAATTATGTGTGAGTCTGAGCAGGTCTGCATTTGAAGGAGCTGCTCTGTAGAGAATAAAAATCAGTTAAATTGATATAAGCATCTCTTTGACATAGAGAATACGGAGATAAAATATGTGGCGTTGTAATGAAAGTACAACCATGTAACCAAGTTAAAAGAGAGAGCCAGGTGCAAAATTGCATACATTAAGTCAGGCTGTGGTCTGTGGTGTACTTTGGTGTGATGTTGTGTGGCCTGGTGACTTCATCATCTGTTCGGCAACTCACCATGAAAGACATGTTAATGTTGTTTTAAGTTATCCGTGTTTGTTTATGTTTGTGTGTGTGTGTGTGTGTGAGAGAGAGAGAGAGTGAGTCCGTGTGTGTGTGTGTCTGTGTGTGTTGGCGTGTTGGTGTGTTTTGTGTGTATACAATGAATATGTTTATTGTTTATAAAACGGTTATTGAGGTGGTTGCGTATGCTTTTGAATGTTTTTTATGCTCCTGTAATTTTGTGCGTTTGTGTACGTATAAAGTAAATTTTTTAAATACATATACAAATGTTTGTATGAATGCAAGTGTGTGTATGCATATATGTGTGTTAGTGTGTGTGTTAGTGTTAGTGTGTTTGTGTGTGTGTTTGTGTGTGTGTGTGTGTTTATGTATTTATGTTTATTTGTGTGTTTGCATATTTTAACTGTGTTGTATCATATAAACAGTTTTGTATACACACACATCAACGCGTACACGAATGATCGTAAAACTTGCGAGTAAAGTTTCATAAGAAGAATCTGATACGCATCAAGTGCAGCCGACACACACAGCAGCAGTAACAGTAATAAAGAAGTGACATTTATACATTTGTGACCGGTTTCCAATTATAAATTCCATTTTCTTCGTTGTCGTCATCATCTTCTCACTTACGTCCTAGTCTGTAACTACATGATCATCATATTATCGTAATTGTTACTTTCTTATCATTCCTTCCATCATTTCTTAACTTAGCCATCATCACCCTCATCATGATCAGCATCAGCAGCAGAAAGCAGTGTGATCATCGTGATCAAAATATGCCTTACTTAGGTAAACGTGAAATTATCATTGACACCGTCTGTATCATTATAGTTGTTTCCGCGCTAAGATAATCAAATAATAATCAAAATCATGATGGTAATATGTAGGAGATAACCGATGAAAAGCAAATGGCAGTAATAAGACAAAGAAAATAATAATAACAAATTTTCATACATTTATCGATGTAGAGGATTTAATGACCTTATATAAGCTCATTATTATGGCTCCTCATCTTAAGTAGCAACACATTATTATTATTTATTATTTTTATTATTATTATTGTTGTTGTTCTGCAAAAAGTTGTTGTTTTGTTGTTTAACAGTAGTTGTCGTTTCTCTAATTTTATTGAATAATCTGGAAACTGACACGAACGTTATTAAACTTTCATTCCTTCGTTCGTACGTTCATTTATTCATTTCGTCTTTTATTTACTCTTTTATTATTTGCTCATTCATTCATTCATTCATTCATTCATTCGTTCGTTCGTTCATTCGTTCGTTCATTCGTTCATTCGTTCGTTCGTTCGTTCGTTCGTTCGTTCGTTCATTCATTCATTCACCCATCCATTCATTCAATCATTTATTCATTTATTTTATTCATTCATTAATTTAAGTCATTCACATTCTGTTAAACGAAATAAATAAACAAAACTGGATGAACAAACAAACGAACGAACAAACAAACCACCGAACAAACATCTTAATCATATCACAGTCGTGAACGAACAACCGACGGTTAAATTTAAATACACATTTAAGATTACAAGCTAAATAAGCCATTAAATTTTAAATCTACCAATTACATTACACAAATGGTTGTCGTCGTTGGAATGAATCATACAAGATAAAACTAGAATTGATCTATAGATATGTAGTAATAATATAATAATAACGTGGATAAGCAACAATATATTTGCTATTCGTATAAACATCTTTTGTTCGTCGTTTTGTTGGTTTTGTGCGTGTTTGTTTGTTTGTTTGCCTCTTTGTTTGTTTGTTTGTTTGTTTGCCTCTTTGTTTGTTGTCAATCAATGTGATTGAATTATTTAAAAGTGGGAGATGAATTTTAGAATCCTGAAGATGATGACATTATTTGCCAGTTCCCGTAATTTTTATTTACCTCGTTTTGGTGTTGTGTAGAAACTGGTCCTCGGAAATTCCAAACCAATGGACATCTTTTGCTCATTTCGTTTACTGTGTTACTAAATTTTACACTGAATCATCAATAATTTCATCCGTCATGCTCTGGGGCTGGTGGGGGAGGCCTCACCCTCCAGCCCCCTGCTGGATCCGCCACTGAGTAAAACCAAAAATGAAATTTAAATTCTGATAATGATTACTTTTTAAATTTTCTTCAACTGTATTTTTTTTTATTTGTGCTATATCGAGTTTTTAAATTTGTTTTTTAAAATGAATGGGTCGATTAAAAATTCCAAACTCAGTTGAACGAATAGACAGGACAGCCTATCATTCAATCATTCAATCAGTCGTCGTAATGCGATTGCACTGTAGCTAAGCTTACAATGGATACACACCAATTGATACTATCACTTGATACATACCAGTTGATACATAGTAATAGTATATTAGAAATCCAAAATCCGATAGTGACGTTATCACTGACGATGATGATGATGATGATGATGATGATGATGATGATGTTGATAATTTTGATGATGATTTTGTTTATGACAGTCATCATCGTAATCACCATCACGGCAACCATTCTCATGATTATCATAATCGTAATCATCATCATCGTCGTCGTGATCATCATCATTATCGTCGTCATCGTCACAACAGCAGAGTTACGAACGGAGTAATAAATAATGATAATTAGATAGATGGAAGTGCAGTATGCCAGGGTAGTGCCATAGTTTGATCGTGTGGGGTCAATGAATGAATGAACGAATGAATGAATGAATGAATGAATGAATGAATGAATGAATGAATGAATGAATGAATGAATGAACGAACAAACAAACAAACAAACGAACGAACGAACGAACGAACGAAAGAACGAATGAATGAATGATATTAAGTGAATAGATAAATAAACATTACATTTGGTGAGAAAATTAATGAGTGAAAAAGTGAGTGATTTAATAAATGAATAGACGAGGGAGTGATAAAATGAGTAGATAAGTTGATGAGCGAAAAATAAATTGATAGTGACCATGGTGACTGTTACAAAAACGATCGTGTTACAAATGATTACAACTACGACGATGACGACGATGATGATGATGATGGTCTCAATGGTGACGATGATGATAATGATCAGCGTGTTTTCAACAATGATGATGATGATGATGGTGGTGGTTAAATGACGATGGTTTTATTGATGGTGACGACAGCTGTGATTAACTAAGCGGGGTGCTTGCGACAATAATGATATAGAGATTCTAAAAAATGAATTTGAAAGAAATATATATATATATATATCTGAAAAGTGTTCATGCAAATTCAATACCACTGTCCAACAATTTTTTGATGGTACGACAAACGCATTCGGTCGTAGAGAGCAGAGACTTTGCTGTAGCGTGCCCACCTAACTGGTACAACTTGGGACACAACCCGAATCGTCACTTCAAAAGTTTCGAAAATAGCTTGAAACTCATTTTTTTCCGACCAATCCACTCGACCGAAGAATTTTTTTGTTTGTGATGTTAAAGAACTTTGTATAAATTATCCATTAACAATTATTTAATTTATTCGTATGTATATACTGTTTATTTAGTTTCTTTTTTTAATTTTAGTTTCACAATTGATGTTAACTGACATCAGTAACGTTAATACAAATGTTGATAATTAAGATAATAGAAATGATAATGAGAGATCGTACGAACGTTAATGCCTAGACATAAGATTGGAAAAATGATGATGATTAAAAATTAAAAATATTTGCTAATATAACGATGATAAGGATGATGATAAAAATATCGGTAAATGTGATTTAGGATAACATTGCAAACTCAATTACCATATCTCATCAACCATGCTACACCGACCACACCACATCAGCCACACCACATCGACCACACAACATCGACTACACAACATCGACCACACCACATCAGCTGCACCCCATCAGCCACACCACATCAGCCACACCACATCAGCTACACTACATCAGCCACACCACATCGACCAGTACCACACATCCACTCCACCTTCATGAGTCCGACATCAAATGACGTCACAACAAAGGAAATCATCACATCCCATCGCATCACATCTTATCACAACATGTTGCTTGCTTATTTATTAGGTGAGTGTGTATGTGTACTATTCGAGATTAGGCACGCACACGCACACAAATATAAATATATGTATAACATCAAGTTTGTGTGTGTATGTATATGTGTGTGTGTGTGTCTGTGTATGTGTGTGTCTGTGTATGTGTGTGTGTGTGTGTGTCTGTATGAAACATAGATAGAAAATGGTAGAGACAGAAAAATAGTAAACAGAGAAATAAAGAAAAATAGAGAAAAATAAATATGGAAGAAAGGAGAGAAAGCGAGAACACACGTACAGTTTTGCTACAGACACACGCACACACGTACACAATTATTTCCACTCGCACATGAATAAATAAACACTTCTTATTACCCCTTTTTTCTTTCCTTTAAATAAACACACAAATGAACACCACACACACACAGACACACACACGAACACACAAACACATTTGTATATACATATATGTATAAAAAGAGATTGAGAGAGAGAGAGAGAGAGAGAGAGAGAGAGAGAGAGAGAGAGAAAGAAAAAGAAAGATAGAAAAAGGTGAAAAAAAAGAAAGAAATGCATATGAATGTGTATGTTTGAAGATTAAAATTAGAAAAATTAAATACCAATTTTCAAACACAATTACAAAACTAGGAGGAGGAAAAAACCTGGAAACGTCGTTCGTTTATTCATTCACTTATTTGTAGTCACATACGCACACACACAAACACAACCACACACACACATGTAAATGCATATACATTCGCTATTCACACGCACACGCGACATATCTATAAATACAATTTATTTGTGTATGCATATTATGTGCGCGCGTAGATTTACATATGGAAACGCCATAATAAATACATTGGTGTAATGTGTGCACGTGTGTGTGTGCATGTGTGTGTGTGTGTGTGTGTGGCGTTGATGTGTATATGTTTTATGTCGTTGTATGTTGTAAATATTTTGTCGTTGCTGCTATTGTGTTGTATAAAAAGTGTTGTTTGGTGTTGCGTGGATGTCTCGATATATCCATATATACGTCTTGAGACGTCTAATGTTTGTGTTTGTGTGTGTGTGTTGCTTTTGTGTGTTGTTGTGTGTATTGCAGTGTGTGTGTTGTGTCACTCAGTGGACCTGTCAAGATGTTTGTGAGTGTTTGTCTTGTGGTCGGTGTTGTTGAAATAGGTGCTAATGTTTTCCGTGTAAGTGTTTCTATGTTGTTGTTGCTGTTGTTGCAATAGGTGCTAATGTAGCATGTGTTAATAATGGTATTTTGTTGTTGTTAGTTAGTTAGTTAGTTTTGCAAGTATTGATGTTGTATGTGTTATTTTGTTGTTGTTGTTGTTGTTGTTGTGTGTGTGTGCAGTGTGCAGTTTCGTAAGTGTGAGTTTTGGACGTTGAAGAAAATTTTTACGCATCTACATAGATAACAAACAATATTTCCATTTTTAATTTCCTACGATTTCAATTTTTTAATTTCTAAATAATCTAACAAATGAAAGAGTTAGATAAGGACAGAGAAAAGAAGAGCCTGGAGGATAGGGCGTATGCATGCATGCATGTATGCATGTGTGTGTGTGTGTGTGTGTGTGTGTGTGCATTCATGTGTGTGTGTGTGTGTGTGTAGCTGTGTTCTGTGTATGTCTTCTTATCTTGTCTGTCATGACGTGAAGAATGTTGTGGTCTTAATGTTTTCTTAATGTTGTTGTTGTGATGTTATTGTTGACGTTGTTGCTATGTTGTTGTTGCTGTTGAAGATGTTGTTGTAGTTGCTGTACCAATGTTGTTGTTGTTGCTGTACCAATGTTGTTGTTGTTGTAATGTTGCGTTGCTGTTGTGTGGTATGTTGTTGATGTGTTTTCGCTTAAAACGTTACATGTGTTTTTTTACATGTGTACTTTATTTACAAGTTTGAATTTTTTTTTATTACGCATTAGTCGAAGATAATGATGCCGCGATGCTGTCTCAACTGAAACTGATGACCCGTCGTTTTCATTCTTTTTTGGATGTTAATGCCGATGATGATATGATGAAGAAGATGATAATTATGGCATCGATGATGATGATAAGGACAAAATGATAGTATTGATGATGATATGATGATAGTATCAATGACGTTGATGATAATGATAGCATCGATGATGAGGATGATGATTGTATCGAGGACGATGATGATGATGATGTTGTTGATGATAAAAAATATTCCTTCTAGAGACGATGTTACGATGGAAACGATGATGATGATGATGGTAGCGAATATATCATGATAGAAACGGATAACAAGATAGAAGCGATTATCATGAAACAAATGATAATAATGGTGATTAAGACGAAGATGATAATAACGATGATAATGTTGAAACAAAACCAACTGATTATAAAATAAAAATATTCAAATAATTGATAAAAAAAGAAGTAAAAATACAAATAATAATAATTTATCAAATAAAAATAAAAACTCTATCGAAAAAGCATCAACCAACTTCTAGTCTCTATTTTTAGATTGGAAGTCCCGACAATAAACAAACCGGCGATGACGTAGAGAGCCGACCTCAGACGACACAATGACGTCATCATGATTTTGAATGACGATGAAGTTGTTTATTACCTCGCTTTAACACATGGGTAATGATGATGATAAGGTGATGATGATGATGAAGACGACGACGATGATGAAGATGATGACGATGGTAGGATGACACCAGAAATTTTATTAAACTTTTTTCGCTGATTTAATCTGCAAACGGTTGATGAAAATTTCAGTTCAACCATTTTTAAAAATAAAAATTAACGCCAAAATGTCAATAAGATAATTAACATCAATAAAAATAATATGTCTATATGTCTAAAATTAATATTTAAAAAAATAGACCTCGATCAAACAAATGAAATCAATTTTATTTGAGAAAATAGTAATTCAAATGTTTAATTTTTCTTTATTTATTCTATAACTAACGATTACATCTTTATTTGTTTGTGTGTTTGTGTGTGTGTCTATTTACTTTTTAACCATATGATAAATACAAATTCACTTCACACACGTAAATATGTGAAATGAAATTAATATTTTGATGTACAGAAACCAAAATTTATTACAAATTAAATTAAATATCTATAATACAGATTCTAGGTGTTAAAAAAGCAGATTGTTCAACATAAAAATAATTACATTTAATTAAAATTGAAATCATCCACTCACTCAATCAATCAATCACTCACTCACTCACTCCCTCACGCACTCACTCACTCGCTCACTCACTCACTCACTCACTTTTAAACGTAATCATGTGATATCCTTTATCCACTACCGTATAATAAGGTAGCCATCGTAATTCGCAATTAGCTGATGTTAACGTCCAACTGAGGTAGAGAAAGTTTATTTATGTACGATACTCTTCCATATATTGTTAGTATGTCTAATACAAATATATACACATGTTTGTATTGTATATCACATACATGGTGCCTGTATATACGGTTGTGTATATGATATACATTTGTATATACCTGATGTCAATATGTATGGTATATGCAATATATATTTGTGTATTTGTGTGTGTGTATGTGTTTATATGCTTACGTATCTTATATGCACACACGTACACGCGCGCGCACACACGCGCGCACACGCACGCATATATATCATTTACTTATTTCAAATACTTATTCCTACTAAATTGAAAAAAATTCCGA
Source organism: Helobdella robusta (assembly GCF_000326865.2). Classification (NCBI taxonomy): domain Eukaryota; kingdom Metazoa; phylum Annelida; class Clitellata; order Rhynchobdellida; family Glossiphoniidae; genus Helobdella; species Helobdella robusta. Next base: position 325,470 of record NW_008703893.1, read on the forward strand.
GGTTAATTCAAAAGTTAAACGACAATAAAGGCCTAATAAATTACAAACTACATTTAAAAACACGCACAAAACCACGTATGTATGTGTAGGTATTGAAGCATACAATACCAGATATACCCGGATATACAAGATATAAATGTATATGTATATATATATATATATATATATATATATATATATATATACATACATGTGTGTGTGTGTGTGTGTAGGGATTACATACAGAGGATCATTGTGTGCGTGTGTGTGTAAGAGAGAGAGAGTTTGTATGTATGTGTGTGTGTTCGTGTGTGTGTGTGTGTGTGTGTGTATACATATGCAATATATATCTGAATTGATATATTTACACATGTGTATAGGTTAAGTGATAATTACAAACAGGAGATTTGCATACGAATATGGCATGTGACAAAAACAAATTGCCGTGTTAAACATTTAAACAACCGAATTAAGATACTATTACGCGTCTCTAATATGTTTATGTGAAGATATAAATACATCTACATTATATACATAAAGACATACATTATATACAAATACACACATACAAACACACATATACACAGACATATACACACATACGTATGCATCCACATACATATACACACGTATAGATACACACAAACATATGTACACACTGTGACTATCTGTCAGGGTCTGCCAACTTGGGGTAACTTTATTATCGAGAGGTGGGGGGTTAGAGAGTTTACTCACATTAAAATGTAAAGAAACACGGTTTAAAAGTTACGGCTATTTAAGGCCTAGTAAATAACTGTTACGTAAAGTTTGAATGTAACAAGTTTTATGCGTCCGTCATGTTCTAACTTTTTTAAAGTTATAAAAAAATGATCCGATGAATATAACTTAAAATTTTTTTATCATCATTTTTATTTCCAATAAAAGAAATTAGTTCTTCCCAAGAAGAGATCTTCTAAATTTTTATTTTACATGATATATATTGCTATTATAGTTCTATGTTACATTATTAAAGCTTTTGTAAATTCAGCGCTTTTGATAAAGTTTTTAAATAGAGTTACATAAATACTAACATCTCAATAATGAAAATAATAATATATACATAGACATACTCATCCACATAAAAGCTATTACTATAAGTATGAATTTATATGCATATTTTACATAATTGTATACACATATAAACACATGTTATATTTACACACACACACACACACACACACACACACACACACACACACACACACACATATATATATATATATATATATAAACAAAACAATGACCACAGGCTAATACATTAGCCGTGTCTGCATCAGCAGACCGATAAACTAGGCAGCCAATAGCATTCCTTTAAACTCTTCCGTTCTTGTGCACACTATACATACATACATACACATGTATGTATATGCATATACATATACATACATACATACAAAACACACACACACGTGCACACGCGATTACAAACACATACACTATATATATATATATATATACATATATATATATGAATATAAATATATATATATATATATATATATATATATTACATTGCAATGCATTAATTAATCAATGAATATTCATGGTACATTATTACATATGCACACACATGTATGTGATAAAATTCGCACGTGAGACCAAACACGCATATTTGCATGTGTTAAAATGCATGTGCGCATACACATATTACAGGTATTGTATGTTTTGTATACAGTCGCACATGTGCGTGAATAACAAAATTTGTACAGCACAGCACACGAACGTATCTAAATATACATGGATGTTCATTTATCGTGCGTGATGCAAATTTTTTTTTTATAAAAATACAGTCTTCACTTACTCTAATCAATACATGACAATTTAATGACAACAACCTTTAATAAGAGAAAAAAATTAATGAAATATTAAATGATCAGAAAACAAACATCCAATCCAGTCAAACAGCATACAAAAAGTTTATTGGAAATAGCTACAGATGTAATTAAGAGGAAGAAACCGACATGTTTGTATTCAGAAAATAGATTGGAGATTTGGTTGCTGAGGGTGACGAAAAATATTGAAATAAATTTATATTCATATGAATTGGGTAAAAACGATGGAAGAGTAGTTAAGACTCATTAAGAGGAGTGTGGAATGGGAGCGACAGGCATTAGCTTAGCTCACTGGAGCGATTACGGATTGCTAGTATTAAATATCAAGACAGTGTAATATGGTACGTTACTTTCAACCATGAAAGGATTCTTATTATTATTATTATTATTATTATTATTAAAACATTTACACAGCGCCTTTTATAGATGAACATCTCTTAAAAGAACTCCTTCTCGCAAATTCAATGCACAATGTTAATGCAAACAGGACAGAAAATTGAAATAAAATCTATGTCATGTTTATCAACAAAATGAATCAATCAAGTGACGTTCTTGATTTCGTTCTTGAATTTGTTGTTGCTTGTCGATCACACGGGTTAAACAGTCTAGTTGAATGTCCAACCTCGGACCTTGACATGCTCAGGCCACGATCAATCACCAATCACTAGTTATCACCACCACATATTTGGTATCTACGCACAAACGAAAAAAAGTTGATGGGTGCGAATCATCCGGCCTGTCCTCGTTCGTCCTCTTCTTGAAAGCAGGGTAGCACGTTAAAGATTCTTGACTGACTTGAGGTAGCCAAGCACATCAGCCGCCACGCATTTACCGACGTTGCTGACATGAAATATTCTTTTACGGGCGAGGAAGAGACTGGAATTCTCAATTCGCCAGAAGGCTACGAACCAACAATTAGTTTAAAAGACGTGCAGTTGAGGCTACATTTCTTGAATGTTTTTCTCTACTGTCAGCAACGGCATTTGATTTTTTCTGAGGCGGATTATCATTAATACTGCCAACACTGTTTGAAGCTGCCATGTTGTTTCGTTCATTATAATTAATTAGACAAGAATTGATTGTCGGTTGTTTTGCAGCAGTTTTCTGTGTATCATTCGGCGAGTCGTATTCAACTGGTTTGTTAACCAGCAGCTGTACATTAGTTCTTAATTCATTCGAAACGTCGCAATTTTTAACCAATATATCAAATATTGGCTCCATGTTTTTTGAAACCGCTTGTCGAGTTCTAATACCCTCAGACCTCACAATTCGATAAAAATCCATAGTAACAAACTTAGAAAACTTATTTTAAAAAGTATACCATCTAATAATTCAGAAAAGCATTTGAGTTTTGTCAGCAAAATATGTAATTAATCCTGACAAACCGATTGAAACATTTTCAGCTTTTTCTAACAAACTTTTTTCTGCTGGCAACAATATCTTGAACCCTAAAACTATCAATCAGACCACTTTTCAAAAATTCCTCGCTAGTTAAACAATCCAAATACCAATTATACGATATTAATTCGTCAACTATATATGCGTCAGCCATTTTTCAAGGCAGCAACCAAGGATTATTTATCCTTGTATAATAGTAGTATATATATACTCATATACATATGTTAGATGGAGACCATATTTTATTCAGTATTGTATAAATTCTAACGAATTGCTGACATTAATCAATTTAAATTTCAAACATTAAATTGACTAATGCCAACTATTTGGTATTTGGTATACATATGCTGGTAATAGATCATAATTTTTACAATATTCTATAAATTCTACTGAATGTTTGGCGTTAACATGTTTGTAGTTCGTTTTTCCAATTTATATATATATATATATGACTATGTATATATTAATATATATATATATATATATATATAGGATTAAGACTGTCAGAAATGCAATTTTTTTGATGGAAATCACATCATGCTCCATGTTAGCTAGCTTCCTATTTAATTTTTCGATTTTTCCGACGGAAGATCGTAAATCGTATACTGCATCTCTACAATGTTGATACTTTGTCTGTTTAATGTGAATACTTAACGGTCATTTACCTTAAAATCTTTGTTGTTTTTGTTCTATCATGTCAGGAAAATTGAAAAATTAAGCAGGAAGCTAACTGACGCGGAACATGGTGTGATTTTCATCAATTATATGTATGTGTGTTTGTGTGTGTGTTTTGTGTGTTTGTTTATATGCGTGCTTGTGTATCGTAATTGTTTGTGTGGCATTTTATTTAAAAATATCCATTAACTCATTTTTATTATAACTTGAGATGTTTTTTGACTGTTGCCTAACGCAGGGTATATTATTTTCAACTCAGTTGTTTCAACGTTCTTAATTAAATTGTATATTTGTATAACTTTTTGATTGTATACGATGTCTATTTATTATACAATTTCAAAATTTGTGTAGAAATTATGTCTATACAAACATATATATATATATAGATACATTTTTGTATACAACTTTCTCATTTACATTCTTGTATGTAACTGTACGATTTCTACAATATACCAATTGTATTCATAGTTATACTGTTTTAAAGTAAAAAATGTTTGGAAGCGTCGGCTTATGTTCCTAATTAAGTGAGACGCTAATGCAAAAAGTTGGTTGCCGTCACTGTATAAATAATTTTCATGTGGAGATATGTAATGCATGCGTGCCTGTGCATGTGCATGCATGCATGGAGTGGATGTTTGTATGCGTGCATGCATGCATGAATATCTTATTATGGTTGATGTTTTTTTTATGGTTGTGTTTGTTTGCGTTTTTGTATATTATTTATTTATGTGGTGCTTGTTTGTTTGCAAGCTTGTGTTTGTGCATGTGTGTGTGTTTTGACTTGAATTTGTGTACAGTACAAGTGTATTTATTTATTTATTTATTTTATTACATACATTCTTGTGCAAACAAGTTTGATTGTATAATCTCGATAACGCAACAGTGTAACGAGTATGTGCGATGTTTTGTACGTGTACATGTGCAGTGTACACTTTGCATGTGTATGAGTACATTTGTACTTTTGTGCACGTGTGTGTGTGTACGCTGGATTAAAGTACACAATTGCAAGCGAGTAAAGTATTGTGATGATTGAGTAGGGGTTGAGTGGCAAAATTTTCTACTTCTCATAAGCCAGTGTTACACACGAATCAAACGAAACTGATTCAAAGTTACATGCTGTCATCCTGTATTTGATCAGTTCTGTTGGTGGGTGTTGTGAAACATGTTTAAGAATGTATCGGGTATATTGGCTATAATATCATATTAACAATAATAATTGTGGTTATTATTACATTTATAAATATGATTATCACCATCATTTTCATTTATAGTCGTATCGTCATCATCATCGTATTATCATAACTGCTATCGTCATAGTCAGAGTAACGATTTGTTTTTATTTTTCATGTAATAACTTGTTCGGTAATTATCAACGTAAACTTCAACACGTAATCGTCGTCATCAAAATCATCGACGTCATCATCGACGCCATTTTCAACATCATCACCAACAACGTCATCATTACCAACATCATCATCATCCCCAACATCATCATCATTACCAACATCATCATCATCACCAACATCATCATCATAAATTTCGTGAGAGCATCTGACGAACGAATCGTAACATGTTTATCAGTCTATCCGTTTAGCTGTTATTATTATTATTATTATTATTATTATTATTATTATGTACGGCATTCTATTAAAACAAATGGCTTAATATGTCTTAATAGATTGAATGCTTTAAAATTTGGCTGATATGATTTCATGACGTTAAGCTGTTGACTTTCCTGAAGCACAATCGCGTAATCTAGCGATGAAACTTTAACTTGTATGTTTCCATGTTGAAGTAGAGCATTAACATTTTTTTTTAATAATTTTGAAATTTACCGAAAAAATCATTGAAAATCGTTAATGTACGAGACATTGAAAATAAATTTCTGAATGTTTAAAATATTTATCCAACGAAAAAGTTTACCAAACATGAAAATTAGTAGAGATCTCAAAATTTTAGATCAATTCCGACAAAAGTATTCATTTCGATGCTTCAGTAAAATTTATCCTCTGAAGATATCGTGCAGATGAGATTCTTCCTACCAGAATGATCTTCACCATCAATAACCGACCTCCATTTGATATATATTTTTTGAGCGAATGCGACTTGCTTTCTACAGATGGCACAGGAGGTCTTTTCCTTGAACCAAAAGTGGGAACATTTGAAATGGAAGATGTGTTTGCAAGAAAGTTCCAGAACCATGGATCCCTCTTCAAATTCTTCGCCACATATTGCGCATTCATTATGCAGGAAAATTCCGTGAAAATATGGTACTTTGATGTTCTTGCTGGCTGCCAGGCTCTCATAAAAGGAATCAGTATGAATTATATCGGCATAATGAACGTCTTCTATATTTATCTCCATCATTTTATGTTTTTTCGAATTAAGATATATTCGTTTTTAGCAACGTACACCCTGGTTTATATTTACGAACTCTTGGTTTTTGGCAACTCTTTTATTTTAATCATAATCGATATGAAACAACTGCATATCTTTTAATATCTGATATTTTGTGGTGTTTGAAAAATTTGGAATGATCTTTATATAAATGGCGTTTTATGTTACCAACTTATTGTTCAAGTGAACAAACTATTTTTTAGGCATTTTTTGATGTTATATGCTATCCATAACACAATTATCTATCATCATCATTATCGTCGTCATCCCACCATCCTCATGACATGAGTCTGTCTACAACTCGTGGAACACATTTCGATAGGATCACTGGCTTAGCTGAAATTGAACTTTTGACCTTCTGGACAGTTTACGAGTTGACCAACTTTAACTATTTTCAGTACCTTCAAAAAATATAATCAATCAATCAATCAATCAATCAATCAATCAATCAATCAATCAATCAATCAATCAATCAATCAATCAATCAATCAATCAATCAATCAATCAATCAATCAATCAATCAATCAATCAATCAATCAATCAATCAATCAATCAATCAATCAATCAATCAATCAATCAATCAATCAATCAATCAATCAATCAATCAATCAATCAATCAATCAATCAATCAATCAATCAATCAATCAATCAATCAATCAATCAATCAATCAATCAATCAATCAATCAATCAATCAATCAATCAATCAATCAATCAATCAATCAATCAATCAATCAATCAATCAATCAATCAATCAATCAATCAATCAATCAATCAATCAATCAATCAATCAATCAATCAATCAATTATATATCAATTAATCAACCAGCCAAACAATCAATCATTTATTTTAAAAACAAGTCAATTAGAAATAAAAATGATTTCAAGGCTGGCCGACGCCAATTTGACCGACTTCATTGTCGTGTGACAGTGAGTCCAGCGCATTATACGTAAATGATATTTTATCGCCGTGTCTACAGGCACCTAGCGAACATCAACGTCATTAATGATGGTGGGCTCTGCTGACGTTCAATAATTAAATCAATAATTCTATATTTTTAATATATAAACTTAGTTTTTATATATTTTTACACACACACACAAACACACACACCACACGCACAAACATACACACACACATAAACACACATACATAAGGTATATATGTATGTGTGTGTTTGTGTGAGTGTGTGAAAGTCGTGTTTGATCAAGGTAATCTAATTCAATATTTAAAAATTTGTTTTTACTTAACTTGGTTTATTTTTATATATTTATTCATAATTTCTATTCTTCATGTTGCAATTTATACTTGCTGTCACAACTTTAATTCAATTTCACAGTCGAATTGACTAATTTCTATTTGGGAATTGAAATAAACTTTGCAACACATGTTTTGGATGAAGAATTATATTGATACCGTTGTAATACGTTGGGAACAAGTATATAAATACAACGGATAAGCTAACAAAGAAGATGTCCAGATGCTTTCTTCATATTCTTGTTGCTATCTTGGCTCTATTGGCACTCATAAGTTTGTTTGACTTTGTTGTTAGCTATGTCTAAAAAAAGAGGATCAATTCTAGAAATAAAAACATATTTAAGTCAAAAAAATAATTAAAAAAGTATAAAAATAATAAAAAATATAATATTATAAATAATTTTAATAGAAATTTAAAAATAAACACGAAATATTTCATAACACCAGTCAGTGCCGTGTCCCAAGGAATCTCGGAGGAAGTGGAAGTCTCCAAACGTTGCCCACCTGGATGGAATCCCGGTAGGATGGGATGCACCAAATCATGGTAAGGTCTGGATGCACCACATTTCGATAGGCTCGGATGTACTAGATTTTGGTAAATTTGTAGATGTACCGGCGGGTAAATGACAAATATTTCTTAATGGTGTGTTTTTTGGCCGGTAGTTACTGATGGAATTTAACACAAATCGAAGATAAAAATTTAATTTTAATGGGCCCATTTTTAAAGTTGTAGTACACACAACAAGTTACGATGAAAGGAGTAACTACGGGTGTACCGCGGTTCTCCATATCTGAGTTCTGATTGGATGAAGGGCCAAAACAGGAAGTTTAAGTGACCTTCGTCAAACTGACCAACTGTTTTTTATTTACTCTCATTTTTTAGAATTCCTATTTAGTTTAGAAGTGTTTTGTTTTTTTGTAGGAATTTTATTTCAAGTTTGTTGATGTAAGAACTCGGAATAACATTTTTATATTAATTATATTATATTTATATATTTAAAACGACAATGATCCCAAAGTATATTTGATGATGATGATAAAGATGTTGAGGATGAAGTTGATGGTGATGATGACGACGACGACGATGATGATGATGATGTTGACGAATAATAAAAATATTTAATAAAATCAATAAGCGTTAAAAAATGGTGATAACACTTTTATCATTGCAGATAACAAATAACAAACAATTTTAATGTAGTTTATGATGATGATGATGATGATGATGATGATGAAGAAGATGATGATGGTGACAAAAATAAACCTAACCACATAAATTATGTTAATAACAAACGGTAATAATACTAACGACAAAATGATGATGGTGTTGAATATGATGATGCTATTTACGGTGATGGTGATATACCTCTGCGACAAACATGAATATGATGTCCAAAGAAATGATGATGACGATGATAGTGATAAAGATACTGATGGGGATGATAATTTGGGCTATGTTTTGATAATGATGACGATGAGATGACGAAAACGATGATGATAATGATGACAAAGAACAAATCGCTACACTGCAATGATAACTGCTAAAATAACAACATTATAATGATAATTGAATTAATGTACCCTTTAATTAAACACTGTCAAATTAATTTACATATTTCAACACCTAACATTCCTACGATAGGCCTTGGAAGTTTATTGATCTATTTAAATGGACCAATCACAGCGAACTTAACACCTTGGCTGACCAATCGCGTAGCACCTTCTATTTAGTGATGCATAACGTTCAGCCTCTTTTCAACAAAACTTTTTTTTATTTAAAATTTTAATATTAAAAATATTAATTTAAATAAATAAATAATTCAATTAAACACTCACAAATATAAACAAACGAATTATAAACAGTTGAAAAAACAAACAAAAGTAAGAAAACTAAAAAAAATTAAATCATTATACATAAATATTTGTGTATGTATGCGTGTCTGTGTGTGTGTGAGCGTAAATGCATTATATATGTATATATAACACGTTATATATACATATATGTACTCACACACACAAGCACACACACACAGCCTAATGGTCAAGAGAGTGATTGATGAAACCAATGATAAAAGCTATTTAAATGGCCACACACGACGAAATCAATGGAGAGTAGTATTGCTACGGTTGAGTGAATTGATTCACCGATTTGTAATCCTGGTTTTTTAGTTTTATAATTCATTCCATTGCATGGTTTATAATCTTAGGAGGTTTAGAAAAGTTTCACATTCCAGTATTTGTTATAATTTATTTTCAACTTGGTTCTGTTTCTTGGTTGAAATGGATTAGTGAAACTTGCTTACCTGCTTGCTTGCTTTCAACGTATCGTACGATTACTGATTACTAAGAGTGGATTTAACAATAGCCGAAGTTATTTGTTGAAAGAGGACGGTTGAAAATGTTGGCGACAGGCTTCAACAGCTGCTACGGCTACCACCACAACGTCAGCAGCAACGTTCATCAGAAGTGTCCACAGTGCAATGGCTGTTGTTACAACAACAATTTTGCTTATTGCTATCATCAACATCATCAACAAAATCAAAAACTCCAACAACAATATCCTAATCACCAGGTGCTTCAAAATTACAACAACAGCAACTTCAATAACTTCCAAAACTTAAGCAACATCGCGATCATCAACAACAACAATGTTGGCAGTTACAACAACAACAACCAAACACACGTCTACAACAACATCAACAGCTCGGATTTGAATGTTGACAATAGCAACATCAACAGCAAGAACAACACTCACATTAACGACAACAACATTAACAATGACATCAGCACGGATGACGAGAACAATAACGTTGAGAACAAGCAGAACATGGATTGCAACGACAAACGAGACAACAACAAATACACAAAACATCGCATCGGTGATATCAAGGTTACCTTAGAAAATGCAGACCTTTGGAAAAAATTTGACGTCATCGGGACGGAAATGATCATCACAAAATCTGGAAGGTTGGTGGCCGATCAAGTTTTTTTACTAAAAATTATTTTCAAATATCTTCAAATTGAAGTATTAAATCTATAAATAGTTTGCACACGGCTTTTAAAACCAAAATGGTAATTTATATAAACGAATAAAATTATTTATTTAAAAATTTTAGGAGAATGTTCCCGCCTCTGAAAATAACTTTAAACAACCTTGACCCTGACGTCAAATACGCCATCTTGTTGGACGTCATCCAGGTCGATCAGTACCGCTACCGCTACCACAATTCAAGGTGGAGCTCCACGCTGGTTGACGAACCAGAGGAGGGGGTGTACGAGGGCAAGAAGTTTTTCAGCCTTTACAGCGATTGGTACCTGCAACAATATCAGAAGCAACAATACCAACTGCAACAACAATTTTATTTCGATAATTATCAATATCAGCAGCAACAATACTTGCAGTATCAACATCAACAGCCACAGTATCAACCTCAATTACAGCACCAACAACATTATCAACGTGAACAAACGTCGCAACGACACAGCTTCTCACAAATCGCGCAACAACAGTCAGATAAAACACGACCTCATGAACATTCGACATATCCATCTTATCTTCGAACAACAACATCATTCGCAACGACATCACCGGCCAACAATAACCCACGGACAGCCCCCAACCTCCAGCACCCAATTTCGTTAGCATTATTCCCCCCTAACAACTACACCACCCCTTCGTTGCCATGGTTGCAAGGAAAAACTTACGTACACCCTGACACTCCTTCCCTTGGCTCTCATTGGATGAAGAGGTCAAAACAGGAAGGTTCAGTGATCTTCAACAAGGTCAAACTGACCAACAATTTTTTAGAAGAGACCGGAAATGTTTGTATATTTAAATTTATTTTAGAATTTTGTTGAATTTATGAAGCCTTTGTGAAATATTGTGTACACGTGATGTGTTTTTGTTTTTAATATTTAATCAGTCAAAATGTTTAGTAAATTATCTCATTAAATTGTAAAAGTAAATTGAACATGTAAATTAATAATCTTGGTATTAATTATTGCAAAACAAACAATTGACCTTGTTGTCATATCACGTGCGGATGTAATCTTAAGAAATAACACCTCATCAACATGTACCATCGCATCTCATTATTTTGCATCATCTGCACGAAGGAATCTTATTTTACCTAATATCTTACTACAATGCCACACCACATCACATGGAATATTTTTTACATCCCACATTTCACTGCATTCCCATCGCAGATCCCATTGCAATCCATGCACAAGTACATTCCGAGGATTCACGTCGTAGAGCTCAACGGCTACACGAGCGACAACAACTACACGAGCGACAAGAGCTTCAGCAGCAGACACTCATCTACATTTAACCACAACACTAACGGGAACATTCTCGCGACATCAACAGCAGCGAAACAAAATACAGCAGCTGGATTATTCGCCTCACCATCATTAGCAACTGCACTCACAACAGCATCCAATGTACAGTATAAAACATTCATCTTCCAGGAAACATCATTCATTGCTGTGACAGCCTACCAAAACGAACGGATCACTCAACTAAAGATCGACCACAATCCATTTGCCAGGGGCTTCAGGGACCTGCCAGACGATAGAAGATACATGAAAGACGTCAAAAAAGTACCAGCACCTCTGAAGCCGAAAAATTCTAAAACGTTGGTTCAGTTTTAGCTATTTATTTATAAATTTTAACAATGAAATTTCCTTAAATTTTTTTTAAGATATTTCTTTATCGAGTTTGTATATTTCTGAAATTAACTATAACAAAATAAATATATATTTTATGTTTTTTTGTGTTATCTTATTTAAATTTATCAATAAATTAAAAAAAACATTTAGTAACGTTATATACAAACTAATACTTTATGCTGTCTTGGCTCAAGACACCAGAAAACATCTGCAAGAGTAAAAATGTTTGACGACGATGATGATGAACTGATCGGTGATAATGTGAAGAAACATTCTCTCGAACTTTTCAAACGTGAGTGAAATGGTTAATGGGGATTAGAAAATGGTTGGCAGATGCAAAATTGAAGTTACGACGAAGAATCTCGGTTGTTAATGATGTCCAAAATGAATACCTAACATTTTTGTAATCAATTTGGCCACTATCATCATAGTTCAATGTATTTGGCTATAAATTTGAGTTAAATTAGCGTTAGAGTTAAATCTTAAATGTATGTCAATATAAATTTATAAATGAAATTATTCAAACTAATAACAACTAATTAATTAATAACATTTAATAGCGAAGGTTTGCAAGAAGCAACGGGCTAAACAACAACATCAGCAACAGCAGTATCCACAGCAGCAGCAGCAGCAACTGCTACAACAACAACAAATTCAGCAATATTATCACCAGCAGACACAGCACCAACAACAAACTCAACACTACCAGATCCAGCAGCCTGATTTGTTGTATGGGCTGTAGAAGTGGACATTATCATTTTCTTCATTTTGAAGTTGTCATCACCATCATCATTGTTACCATCATCATCATCGTTATCGTCATTATCATCATCGTTATCGTCATCATCATCATCATCATCATCATCATAAAGCAGCGTTAACATTTTTACAATCGTCACCGTTATGATGATCTCAATATTATCGTCTACTCATTATCAGTAATTTTCATCATCATCATCATCGTCGTCGTCAAAGTCATCGTCATCAGTTTCGTCACCAACTTACTCATCATTAAAAGCAGCCCTCATTATAGAGAACCACCAATAAGAATCCGTGTCAAAGATGACGTCAGAGTTACGTCACTGCTGACGCTGGATCAGTCGCTAATTGCTTCCATCGAAACATTTTTCCGCACATCTAACTGTCTTCATCGTACTGGCATTCTTCTGATGATGATGACAATGGTGGTGATGGTTATGATGATGATGGTGGTGGTGGTGGTGGTGGTGGTGGTGGTGGTGGTGGCAATGATGACGATGATGATGAATATAATGATGACGAAAGCCATGAATGATGATGAGGATGGTGATAAGAATGATAATGGGAAAAAATAAATTATGATAATTATGTAAAATTAAATATGAATTATAGTGATAATAATTAAGAAATGGAACAGTAAAACGAGTACCATCTTGAGTGACAAGTTTTGGACGTATTTTGCTTTGTTAATTTTCATATCTCGTCATGTGCTTTCTTCAAATGTTGCTCTATTTAAAAACTCTTTCTAAATAGTTTTCATTCGTTTGTTCCATTTTGTACTTTATGCCAAGCACATAAAAATCATTCACAAATGTAAAAATTAAAAAGTGATTTTAAATTTCCGAGTAGGAATTGTGTTTTTATATGTAGAATAACACAGACACATTAACGTGCAAATTAACATTTAGCATAATAAACATAAACTTTACAACAGAAGTAACCAAATAACACACGTCTCACACACACACACACACGCAACAATACAACATAAACAACCACAAAAACTCATGATGACATACGTGTAGAAGAGAAAGAGACATACAACCAGACACAAAAAAACCCATAAATACATATATACACACAAAAAGACAGCCTAGGCATCAACACAGACCGACACGCGCACACACAGATACACACACATAAACACACGAACATAGTCACAACAAAAACTACACAATAAAATATTGTAAGCATTCAAATGTGTTCGTTTCGCCATGGCCCGAGGCGTAATGGCATTTTGCTCAGCCGTTACGACAAACGCTCGAGTGGCAATGAAGCGAAAACGCAATAACATATAATTATAAATATAATTATAATATAATTAATCAGTATAATAAATTATAATTTAAAAAATATATATTTAAAGATGCAAATTATAATTTAAAAAATATATATATGAAGACGGTAATAATGATGATGATTTTGATAAAAAATAATGTGATACAGTGGCACTATATAAGAAATAATTAAAATACAACTAATTACTTATAATAAATTTAATTATGATGGTGATTAAGATCATGACAATAATAATAATAATGATAATTATGACAAAAATCTGCACGGTAATGGTAGTAGTAGTAGTAGTAGTAGTGGTGGTAGTAGTAGTAGTAATGATTAAAAATGATGACCACCAAAAATATGGTAATCGTGATAACACCCCGCGTCACATTTTGTAATCTTAACAAATCCTCGCGGCTGGAACATCATAAAAATTATAGTATATTAATCGCTATCATCATATCACATCGTTTAATGATGATGATGATGATAAGGAGGAGGAGGAGGATAATGATGATGATGATGAGTAGAAAGTTTACCTTAAAAATTTGCATGATAGCCAAAAAAAATGAAAAAATTTCGGTAGCCTTATTTTGGTCACACCAGAAAAAATATTGGTAGTGTTTGGTCAAATTTCAAAATGTTCAACATTTTATCCGCGCCGCTCATTGCCACACACACACGTACACACACACACACTCAAAACACTCACACACAGACACCACACATACACATATACATCACAGACACACTCACAAACACATAAACACAGAGAGACACATCAAAGAACATTAAAATATGACAAAGTTGTGATAACATTAACGTTTTGTCATTCAAATTGGTCTCATTATCGTTCCCTCCATCAGATACCTATCTATCTACCTATTTATACGATCACCATCCATTCTATCTATCCCCATCTAAATCAACTAATGCCAATGATGAGTTTTTTATTATTCTATCATTATTCTTTTGTTTATTTTGTTTATTATTATTATTATTATTAGTAGTAGTAGTATTAGAAGTAGCGGTGGTAGTAGAAGAAACATTAGTAGTAGCAGTAAAAACATAAGCAGCAGTAGTAGTAGTAAAGTAGTAGTAGTAGTAGTAGTAGTAGTAGTATTAGTATTAGTAGTAGTAGTAGTAGTATTAATAGTAAAATAGTAGTAGTAGTAAAATAATAATAATAGAATAATAGTGTAGTAGTAAAAGTAGAAGTAGTTGTAGTAAAAATATTTAATTATTTTTCATTATTATCACAGTCAATCTGACAATCCACTAACTAACCTTTGTTGTACGAAATCAAAATTGTGAAATAATCATAATCATCATAATATTCCTCATAATATTCATCATCATCACCATAATCATCATCACCATCATCATTTCTTCACACCTATAATCTTTCAATCTTTATTCGTTAGCATTATTCATTCTGTTATTATTATTCGTTTGTTGTTACTGTGTTGACATCAATTAAAAGGTTTAACGAGTGAAGTTCTACCAGTAGTACATTTTATTTACTACACTCTCTGCAGTAGTAATAATGTAATAGTACTACTGTAATTGTAGTAATGCTATAGTAAAATATTTCATGACAATATAGTTAATTAATAGCACAGTGTTAGTTAATTAACAATATTTACTTTTTATTCAAAGTAGTAACAGCAGTAGTAGCAGTAGTAATAGAAGTAGTAGTGTCTCTAGTAGTAATACAATAATAATATTCTCAATAATAATATTATATTACTAATGTGAATAATTTCATTGCGCAAAATACAATTACATTTTTAATAATAAAGAGAGTAAACTTTGCAATATTTTACCAGCGATTTTAATGCTGTGAATGTAACAACACTCATTACATCTACGGATTTTGTAACACATCTGACCTTTGAACTTTAAGAGACCCTATAGATCGGCACTGACCTCCCTGGTTCGAGACCCCGTCTGGGTTCCATGAATGAAGTTATAACGGCAAGAATCATTAGCATGACAACTGTCGCAATTATCATGATTTCATCATTATCATAAGTTTATTACTTCTACCATTATCATCATCGTCGTCATTGGAATCATCTTTATTATTATTATTATTATTGTTGTTATTATTATTATTACTAGTATTTTTCTTTATCATAAGTGTTATTATTATGTTATTCACTCTATTGACATTCCTCTTATCGCCACAATCCTCACCAACATTATCCTTTTTTTCATCCTAATCACTATATCATCGTCCATATCATCATCATCATCATCATTATTCATATCATCATCATCATCATCATCATCATCATCATCATCATCATCATCATCATCATCATCATCATCTAGTGATCATTATCATCACATCACAACATCATCATCATCACCACGTCGTCGCCAACATTAACAGCAATTACTACACTTACGACAACAGATTGTAAACCGGTCAATCTTAATTAATGCACATACCAAGTGTTAAAGCTATCTCTTTCTTTTTCTCTGACTCTCTCTCTTTCTCTCTCTCTCTCTCTCTCTCTCTCTCTCTTTTTCTATATATATCAATATGTTTGTGTGTGCGTGAGTGTGCTGTGTGATCTGTTATCAACGTACGTAGCTCTGAGAATCGACAAAGTTAAGGTGTGAACGTAATGTATTTTTCTATATATTAGCATCATCATCTTCATCATCATTATTCTTATTGTTATTTCAATTTCACTCATTACTAACATTCTCATCATCTTTAATATTATTGTTATTATTATTATCATTATTATTATTATTATTAATAACTATTATTATTACCGTCAATCTTTCTACTATAAAGTTAGCCGGTTAGAGTTAATAAAAATTTTTTACGACTCATCAGCGGTGTGAAGTTTCACACGTTCAAATGTAATAAAATAAAGAAATGTTAATTATTATTATTTCGGTTATTATTATTGTTATTATTATTATTATTGTTATTATTATTATTGTTGTTGCTGTTGTTATTATTATTATTTTAACCTTAATTGTTAGAGAATTCTAAAATGAAAGTTTTGTTACAGAACCGAGATTTGAGAAGTTATTGCTGAAATAAGCAAGACAAATTTTAATAATAATATTAATAATTATAATTTAATAAATAATTAATGAAAAATAACCATATTTATAATAATAATTATCAATAATATATTTAGTTATTATTATTATTATTTTTATAATTCTAATAGGAGATAATAGTAAATCAAAAAATGAAGAAGAAATGAATGGATGAATGATTGAGTGAGTGAATGAATGAGTGAATGACAGAATGAACGAACAAATACAAATGAACAATTGCTCAGTTTCATTCAATGAACAAACAACATGTGATGTGACCAAATCAACCTACACTACATTATTTATGTTCACCTTATGTATACGCACTTGTATATAAAGTACACCTACAAAATGTATGTATGTACCTTTGTGTATGTATGCGAGTGTACAACAAAAGAAGATTTATGCGTACATTAGAAATATGCTTGCTATTTTCGAGAGATGCGACAATACCGTGACCACACCACTTCAAACATTACAATTGCAACAACAATATCAATAGCATGTGATGTGCTTTAATTGTCTGTTGTTTGTTGCTGTTGTTGTTGCCACGTGTTGCGTGCATTGTTATGTGTTTTATTGCTTTTTATGTGCACTCGGTGTTTGTTCTGCTAATGTTGTAATCAAATCTAATTAAGTTTTGCAGTTTCGCGTCGTTAATTTCTGTGCCTTCCAATCAGGAAAATTGTTTAAGAGGAATAGCAGGAATTAATTTTTTTACAAATGCATATAATTGCTTTTTTCATGATGTCATTTGACGCAATTTTTGAATTCCAAATTTTTGCCGTTAATTTGTTTTAACTAAAAAAGATAGTAATTCGAAAGATAACCACGATAATAAAAACATTGACAGACATCTTCACAACAATAAAAAAATATCACTCAAACCAAAACATCAATAACATCAGCGAATCATTAAAAACAACACGACTGAGTATTATTTCTTGTAGAGTTAAACAAACAAATAGGCAATGCGATGTCATCAGGCAGAGATAAGAACGCCAATAAGTAGACTTACTTACCTATAGAATGTCGAAATATATCTGACTCCAACACTACCTTTCTATTCTACATCAATCTCATCTCTCGCTTAGCTGCTTGTCAGTACCAGCCAACCACTGAAGTAGTCTGATTGAAATCTGTTAATGCATCGCTCTATTTAGATAGATCATATCATGTGGCTGTGTTTTGGTGGATTTTTTTAGATTGGATTGAAGTTATTTGTGAGTAATTTGAAAAAATAATTTTTGAATTTATAATAGTAATTAAATATAATATTAATTAATAATGATGATAATAGATATTTATAAGTTTGCTGAGGTTCTAGCTAATTAAATTCAACTAAAAAAAAATAATAAATTATAATGAATAATTAAGAAAATTTTAATTGAGAATGTTGAGACGTAGCAGTATATTTCTAACCGATTAGTACTCCGACATGAGGTAAACTTGTGCGAGTGTGTGCGAGTAACGCGAAGAAAATTTGGTAAATCCATGATCTATATATAAAAAAGAGAGAAAAAAAGAGAGAAGAAAGAAAGAAAAAAGAGAGAGAGAAAGAAAGATAGATAGATAGAGAGAGAGAGAGAGAGAGAGAGAGAGAGAGAGAGAGAGAGAGAGAGAGGAAGAAGGAAAAGAGTTTAAAAAGGTTGGTTGAAGGTCTGGTCTATCACACTGTTCCTAGGTTCAGATGAATCAACGACAGACCAACAGCGCACGTGAATGTGTGTTCAACGACGCATCACACACGAGGCATGTGATAGGAGGGGGGATTTTTTTGTCATATTCGAATCGAACCAGGTCACTGTAAACACTGCGAAAGAGCACCAGGCGATCTTAACCACTAGGCCATCAAAAGATAGATAGAAGAAAATAAGAAGAATAGAAAAATTGAAAAAAATGGAGAAAGAGAGAAAGAAGAGAAGAAAAAAGAACAGGAAGAAAAAAAGAAATGAGACCATATCTCAAATTTACTTGATATAAAATAACATATTCAATTACCGTCAATATTTGTGCGATAAATGATATGATGATAAAGAAGAAAAATTGTTATAAATGAAAAAATTAATTAATTAAAAAAAGAAATAAAAGTTATTTATAGACGAAGTTGATTAAATAGAAAGAAAAAACGAAAAGTAATATAATTGATCGCTTCTCAATAAATGAAAACTGAAAATTATTATTTAAATTTAACAGTTATCATTATTATTATTTATGTTAATAATAATGATAAATATAATTATAATAACAATTATTATTAAATAAAAAACGCAAAAAAATAAGCATATGTTAAATTATAAACCAAAATAGATATACACGGTGTAGATAAAAATAAAAAAATGATATCTAATCATAACAGAGGTAAGTGTTGTGATTTCTTTATGATAAATATAACATTAACCAATAAAAGTGTCTGTGTGTCTGTCTGTGTGCCTGTCTGTGCGTATGTGTGTGGTGTGTGTGTGCGTGCATGTGTGTGCGTGCGTGTGTGTGTGTGGTGTGTGTGTGTAAGTTTGTAATCATATAAATAATATATACACTTAAAACTATATGTGCAAACATACGCACATAAATAAGAATAAATCCACAGAGAGATAAAAACGCAAGCACTTATAACTACAAACATGGGCTGGCACATAACAAATAGCATGCAAATTCAACAAATTCGTTTAAACGTTTTTGTATAAATATTTCTTGTTTTATAATATTTGGCTGCTTATAAACTCGTGAAGATATGTGTGTTTGTGTGTGTCTGTGTGAGTGTGTGTTGTGTGTGTGTTGTGTGTGTATGATATCATTATGTGTTTGTATACAAATGAATGTTATTGTTTGAGATATCACTATTTTATGCATATTTACTTTTTCACACTTATAAGTGAGTTATAAATTTATTTTTAGAATAAACATGTGTGTGCGTCTGCCTGTCTGTGTGTATGTGTCTGTGTGTGTGTGCGTGTTTTTGTGAGTGTGAAAGTGTGAGAGTTTAGATTTTATTATTTACAGATATACGATTTTATGTGAAGTTTAGTAAAGGTTATATCAAATTATTGATTGATTGAAACTTGATTTCAAAAAGTTAAATTTCAGAATAAACGTATCACAAGGCAGCAAAATGTTAATTACTATAAATCTAAAAAGTTTCAACAGCATAAAAATAAAAGATGTTACTCGAAATGAAAAAATGAAAAATCATACAGACCTACCAATTAGACATTAATGAAATACCGCGAGAAAATGAAATAAAAGCAGATGATAAATAATATAATATACATAATATAATATGCAGTTATAAAAAAAAGTTTGAAAAATCACAGATTTAAAAGTTAGAAAAACTTGAGCAGAGTTGAAGACAGAGCGCACAGTAGAAACAACAAAAACCTACATCCCATGTTGGCCTCAGTTATAATGATGCTTTACTCCACTCCACAAAGTCCCAATCCTTCGCGGTTTCTTCCCAGAATTCCCAATTCAAACTAAAGACGCTACGACGGAGAAAACCACCAGCCAATCAATCATAAATCAAAATCTTACTTACTAAACTGTATTGTGGGAGAAATTTTCAACGTCAGGTATGATCTATTTAAAAAAGCTAGAAGAAGCTAGAAAAAGCTAGCGCACGGTTGATATAACATTTAAAAATTTTGAGACTTATGATGAAAATGATGAAACAAAAAATGTACTCAGTAAGAGAAAAGGTATCGGCATTCAAAGTGACCTATAAATTAAAAGCAAGAAAGAATATTTCTCGTAGAGGAGACTTTTCGCCATAGCCAACAAAACCCACAATAGAAAAACCACAGTTTGAAACTGAACGAAAACGCACAAAAAAAGTAAATGCCACTTGTCAAAATAGATTTTTCAGCAACAGAGTGACCCATCCTTTGAATACGTTGGAAGAGAATGCAGTGACTTTAGCAAGAAATCTCATCAAGGGGAAGATCAAGAAAATTGAATGCATTTGCCCTTTCAACAACAGAGAAATAATAGTTATAACAATGTGAACATTTATATAGCGCTGATTCGCCCAGTTGCTTCAAAGGCGCTCCTGATCATAAGTATAGCAAAGGCAAAAAACTTTTTAATCATATTGAACCCTTGTTGTGTTTCGCTATGTTGTTTTAATTTTTTATTTTGGCAAATTGGAGGAAACGTTGTTCAAGTGTAAACGTAAACCATTCATAGATTAGATACAAGTTATTAATATTTGTTCATTTTGTTGCTTTAGAACATTAAAAGCTCTGGCTCTACTTAGCAATCTTTTTTTTTCTTTCAAAGACGTAACATGATGTCAAATGAAAATAAATTTAACAAATTCTATTCTGATTTAAAACAGCAAAATGTAATTTATTAATGGTCTCATTCTGCAAATCAATGTTGATTAAATTTACAAATACATTGATCATAAATATTAATATAATGTTAATAAATTTTTTATAATAAAAATTAATTTCTTATTCATCAAAAATCATTATGTAATAAAAATTGTTCCTGGTTTTACATTATTACCATACTTACTGACATTAAAACTGCTACAAAAACATCAGAAAAGAAGGCTTGAAGCGTTCTTTTAAGTTTAAAAATGTACGTCAGAGAGAGGAGTATAACAAAATAAATTACTTCAATGATTAGGTTGTGCGTGTGTGTGTTTGTGTGCGTGTGTTTGTTTGTGTTTGCCTGTGTCTGTTTTTGTGTATATCATACATCATACATCAGCACAACAACACTCAGGATTACTCAACATATCAATTGTACATACATGCCAGCAAATATAAAAAATTGCATCCTATACATAAAATGTAAAAACTATTTAAGCCTGTAGAAAATTTTTATGTATTACATTACACATATATAAAGCTACTAGCCTACTACAATACATGTTATATGATATAAATAAATAAATAAATATATATATATATATATATAGCATAATAGAACATTTAAGCATGATAGAATTGAAAAGTTTTTTCGGTATTCCTATACCATCTTCGTTGTTCGATATATATATATATATATATATATATATATATATATATATATATATATATATATATATATATATACTTGAGCATCTGGCCACATACACAACGTACCAATTCAAACACTGAAGATGGTATAGGAATGGCGAAAACAGCTTTTTTGTCAGATGTTAAATCAGTTACGACGGGTGTCCTTCAAGGGTCAGTTTTAGGACCTGTTTTGTTTTTGTTTCGAAATTAGATATTGCTAAAATAATAAATTCCCATAGATTTGACTGCCATGCATTCCCTGATTAATAATAACAACTGGCGGGCCGGAGTTTTTCTAAGCAGAGGTTGAGGCTAAGGAAAATTGTTTACCGAAAATTGGACAGTGGATGTCAGGTAGTTCTCTGAGGTTGAATCAGTCTAAAACTCAGTTGTTCCAAATGGGGACCAAGAAACATTTGTCAATGTTTAATAAGGATTGGTGGAGTTAATTTAGTTTTTGCTTCAACAACGTTGAATCTGGGCGCCTGATTCGATAATAGGTTCACAACGAAGCACCATATTAAAATGCTATCAATCAGGAGCGTGATTCAGATAAAAAAATCATATAAAATTTGACATTATTTGAATAAACCTCCATTAGAAACGGTAGTCTATGCTTCTATAACATTTCGTTATAACAGCTTGTTTTTATAGTTGCTTGACGAATTAATTGCTACAATACAGTCAATTCAGAATCGGGCTAATGAAGACTGAAGAGTTTGAAATTTGACCACATGACTCCGCTTTTGAATGAACTTCACTGGTTAACAATATATCAATAATAGAATAATCTTCAAAATTGGTGTACTAGTGTTTCGTTCATTGCCTGATTTGGCACTTGAGTATCTATCAAACAAGTTGATTCGCAAGACAGCTGCACTGTAATATAGTTCTTTATGAAAGTCACAGCATTTTCAGCGTTGCATAATTTTCTATTTAATTTTTCAATCTTTCTTACGATGAATTTCAGTTGATTATTGAGTTTATTTAAGTGTTACACAAAATTAGTGCCTATGTTTGAAACAGAAAAGCTTCTTTCGAAAATTCATATATCTATTACCAATGTTAATTTACGTATTGTTTATATCCTTATAAAACTTATTGTTACTTCCTTCCTAGGCTTATTAAGTTTCTACGAGTTCTTTTTTATCTCTTCGTGTGAATTAAAATATTTTGTATGAGTTCTTCTCTTTGTGTGTCGTCTCGGTAAAGTCAATTACTAATTTTCTGGAATGGGAGAACGCCAGTGGTCCTTGTTCAACACACACACACATACATAATTACATATATACATGCATACACACACATATCAAATTGTTTTACTTACGATAACCTTGTAAACTGGAATGCTTACTCAATGTTACTTTTTCCATCAATGCTTTGTTTTCTTAGAACATGCATTGCATGCATTCATATTGCATGCACACAAACATACATATCAATTTATAAATAAATGGGGAGAACTTTTTGCTCTATGCACACATACAATGATATATACAAAGATTAAAGATAAATACATATGAACTTACACACATATACATACATACATTTATACATAAATACTAACATTCAGACATACATACATACATACATACATACATACATACATACATACATACATACATACATACATACATACATACATACATACATACATACATACATACATACATACATACATACATACATACATACATACATACATACATACATACATACATACATACATACATACATACATACATACATACATACATACATACATACATACATACATACATACATACATACATACATGCACGCAAACACACACGCATACATTAATTAATTGAAGTACTTTTTCTAAAACAGTTGAGATTAAAAAACAAAGAATAAACTGGATATAAAATATCTAAAACTATCAAAGTATTTTGGATTCTCAACTTATTGAAATAAGTACATACATAATACTTCTGTACTTAAATATTTATTAAGGAGTGGTAGTGGCAGCGGCTAAAGCAGCAGTAGTAAAAGAGGTGAAGGTAAAAGCCACAATAGAAATAAATTAAAACTAAAATTAAAACTAAAATTAAACCCCAAATAAAAAAAGGCAAAATAAAACCCAAAGCTTTCATTATTCATATTATTATACTTATTCTTCTTTTCATTGTCATTATTATTATTGTTATTTTTCGTAAACAAAAAGGTTTCCATTCTTTCTCACAATTCAACATTGAATAGTAATAATTAAGGAAATACCTCGTGTTAAAAGCAAGAGATGCAATTCATTATTCCAAATTTTTCCTTTGTTAAAGACCTCTGCTTTCCATTTTAATATATTCTTCTTCTTATTATTGTTGTTGTTATTATTATTATTATTTATAATTAGTGTGTATTGTTGGTTGTTACTGCAACTTTTTTGTTTTTATTTTTGATTTAAAATCATACACAATGCTGAGCTGGTTATTTTGGGTTCAACAATAAAAAGCAACAACAACACGATGACAACAACAACACGATGACTCACTGATCTAACAAACGCTGATCATCATTAATATGAGAGCAATTATTTGTTAAATTGTTTGCACATAACTAATTTTATTTTTGGTTTTACGTTGTTTTATTCTTTAGTTACAAAATTGATTAATTCGTATTCTACAATATTGTTAATTATTAAATGTCTTTAGCTGGTTGAGACTGGCGTTTATAAAGGTAGTTTTGTTAGTATGCTATCATTGTTTGAAATATTGGAAAATTTGTAAATTATTGAGAGTTATAAATATTTTTGGATGATTTTGTTATTGTTTCTTTCTTGTCTATATTATATACATTTACGTTAACTTATTCATGCGAATACAAATCTGTAAAGAAAAGGATCATCAGCCATTAAATATTTGTGAATTTGTTTAAAATAGTGATTTTATTACATAAGTGATGCGTGTGTATGTGCGTGTGTGTATGTGTTTGTATGTGTGTGTGTGTGTTTATGTGTATGTGCGTATGTGTACGTGTGTGTGTGTGCGTATTTGAACATAAATTTTGCATTTTTTCCAAAGCAGAGTTCTCATTTCTCAAAAGAATCTTATCAGAGGATCGCGAGGTTATTACATCATATACATGTTATAAACAGACGTATATATATATATATATATATATATACATATATATATATATATATATATATATATATATATATACTACTATATTACGGCAAAGGTATATATATATATATATATATATATATATATATATATATATATATATATATGTATAGTATATATATATATTCACAATGTATTACAGATATATTGCATGTATATGGATATATATTGTAATGAAAAGGATTAGGATGAAGCAAGCATTTCCGATTACTTTAGTTTTGCTAAAGAAGTGAGTTTGAATTTGTTGTGGATTGCGATGATGATGACGATGATTGTGATGATGACGGTGATGATGTTGATGATGGTAATGATGTGATAATATTGATATGTGATGATGAAGAAGGAGGCAATGATGTTCTTAAAAATGTAAGAGGGATGTTATTTGATTGTCGGTCATTCTATTTGAATCATCATCTTACGTGTTTGCGCTTTCAAATGAAACGACTGTTCGCATTACGGTCTGCGTTATTTTGTGTGGTGTGTATTGTTGTATTCAAATTGTGCGTATTGTTGTATGCGGTGTTTGTATTCAAAGTTCACGGACGTGTTTTCTTGTCAGGTGTCTGTTATTTTTTGTTTCATTTGTCGTCGTTGTTGTTGTCTGTTAATGAATAATTTAGATGGAAAATTTTAAGAACAGGTTATTAGCTACGTTTCCGACTTACTTAATGAAAGTTTATTTGTTATTCTGATTGGCTTCAATGTTTCAAGTTACTGCACATTTAATGATCCTTGATGTTTGATAATGTTGAGTTTGCCGCCTTGTTTATTATTTCCAAGTGTAATTGGAATAATAATTTTTTTTTAGGAATCTTTAGGATTATTCTCTTTAGCAACAGCTACAGCAGTCTAAAACTTCAGCAACAACAAGCAACAGTGCCAGCAACAACAACAACACATCCTATAAAACAACAACAAAAGCAAACCACTTTCGGGATTTAAAAAAAAAATTGGAAATTTGAACAAAATATCTGATCACATCACATCACTACATCTACTAAACCGAGGATTTAGTGAGTGAGTGAAGGAAAGAAAAAATGGAAGACGCCCACACAAAACACGTGGACGAACTTCTGACCTACTTTCAAACTTGCCCTGAAACCGGTTTGGATGATGAGCAGGTCAGCTGTAACCAGGAAAAGTATGGGCCGAACGGTGAGTTACAGTGAGTGAACGAATGAGTGAGTGAGTGAGTGAGTGAACGAATGAGTGAGTGAATGAGTGAGTGAGTGAGTGAGTGAGTGAGTGAGTGAGTGAGTGAGTGAGTGAGTGAGTGAGTGAGTGAGTGAGTGAGTGAGTGAGTGAGTGAGTGAGTGAGTGAGTGAGTGAGTGAGTGAGTGAGTGAGTGAGTGAGTGAGTGAGTGAGTGAGTGAGTGAGTGAGTGAGTGAGTGAGTGAGTGAGTGAGTGAGTGAGTGAGTGAGTGAGTGAGTGAGTGAGTGAGTGAGTGAGTGAGTGAGTGTGCGTGAGTGAGTAAGTATTAGTGAGTAAGTGAGTAAGTGAGCGAATGAATGAATAAATAAATGAATGAATGAGTGAATGAATGAATAAAGTATTAAATAACAGAATGCTTCAGTGGGTGAATGAGGGAATGAATGAATAAAAGTTAGAATGAATTAAATTTTCAAGGAAATTATATCTATATTAAAGTATGCTTCTAAATGTTCTATTTAGTTTAACTTTCAATATTCAATAATTAAATTAAAGTTAATAAATAGTTTAATTTCAAAAAACATTATTAATTTATTAAACGATATTACCAAAAAATATTTACCGGAAAAACCTTTCTCCAGTTTTTTCACCAAATGGTTTTTTATGTTGCATCTTTGATTGTTTGAGGATGAAAGAATATAGAAAGAGGAAAGAAGTGTAGTTGAACCTACCTACCTCGTGCAAACCAATTACCATCCAATTTTATACAATAGGAATAGGCATACCATTATAGGCATATTTAAAATTATACGTAAATATTTAAATAAATATTATTATAATTATTATTGTTGTTGCTGTTGTTGGGACTATAATTATTATAAATATTATAATTATTTTTATTATTACAAATACTTTTTACATTTTTACAGAGTTGCCCGTTGAAGAAGGTTAGGATGATTTATTTTTACTTTCATTTATTTAATTCACTCAATTTCACTGTTATTATTTCATTATTATTGATTAATTTATTTATTAATTAATTATTAATATACCAATCTGCCATGTGAGGTGTACACTTTCAACCAGTTTCCTAAAAATTTTTAGAATATTTATAAGTACTGGGCTGGGCTTGGTACATAATAAGTACTTAATAGTACTTAAATAAGTACTCCTTATTTATTGCAATATTTCAAATTAATTATTACAAATCTCCCTCGATATTCTCCAAAAGCCTCCCTCAACAACAAGCACACATGTGTATGTAGGTAGAAGATGCACGTGAAACATCTCGACTCATCACACACGCACATTCCAAGTGATCGTTCGAGATCTCTCTTGGAATCGAATCCGTTCAGTGCAATGTACAATAAATACATGATTAACAACAATTCGGAAATTAATTAACGTTAATAATAATAATAAAAAAAAACTCCTTTATTTATCAAAAGCCAAAATCAAATAATGAGATTAAATTGTAATAAAATGTTTAAAAAACAAATAAATAAAAGAGAATAAAATATTCAAATCAAATTAAATGTACGATCCACCCATCCTCAATGCTAATGACAAGTGTATGGGCGTGAGAGTTATATTTAACGAGCAAATAGCACTGTTTATTAGGTTAAAGTTGAAAGAACTTGGACATGAAAATTTAAATAGCGATAAATTAAAATTATTGAAGAAACCCATTTGGCAACAAGACAAACAATTGTAGAACAGTCGATATATTCATTATTTAGATATGTATTTAAATTTAGATATTTTTACCGTTTGTATTGTTTTGATGAAAGCAGATTAGTTTCATTGCATATCGTCAGCTCCAGTACCTCAGTCTTGTTGCGCCGCATAATGGCAAGGTCCGGAGGTTGCGTGTTGAATAGGCATGACATTGGACGGATGCCTTTCATTTCCAAATCCGCAAATAAGCAGCAGTCATTTGGAGCCTGTAACCTCAACTCCTCTTTCATCAACGCCAGTACTTTATCACGTCTGTCTGTGCATCTCTTCAGAGCCAATGTTGAAACACAGTTTGACACTACATTTTTATTTGTTTGGCGAACCTTACATAGTAGATACAAGGGAGTTTTGGTTTTGCCCCATTTAAACAAATTTGAATTAGTGAGCAGTTGTTGAATTATGTACTTCCTTGCTAATCTGTAGAGCATCCAAGACATGTCATCAATAGTTTTCAGCCAACAAGTTATTTGTGCTGGAGTAATGAGTTTGCCAATTGACTTGAGCACCGTGCCATGAGATGGAAGTCCAACTCATGTGGATGGTTGAGACATGACTTTACTCCGGTCTCATTCAGAAGTTCGAGGGACTGCTTTAATGAGCCAGTTTCAGTCAGAGAACTGTTCGGCTTGACAAAGTTTGAAGAGATTTCGTGCCATAAGCATTGGGTTTCTTCATTATTGCTATTCTTTAAATAGCTGCGAACATTCATATTTGTTTTTTATGCAGTGTCTCTTAGTGACATAATACTATTTATTACCTCCGAGTTTCTTCGGTAATGAGAGCACCTGCACTACACATCCATTGATTGGCACTGCGAGCCACGCCTTGACTCTACTTACAATCAGGTTATCTAGGTTGGACGATACCCATACTGGTGAGAAATTGTACCAAAGTAGCTCGAATTGAATTTGTGCTGGGATAAAGTCGCGTAGTTTTTCAAGTTTTTGTTGCAGTTTGACGTCCAGACCAGAGGTGATCTCCAGCTATTCGGTCAATTTTGAGACAATTTCCTTCTTGGACTTAGTATCTTTTTTTTCAAAATCATACAATCTACCCAAGTGAACGAGACTGTTTCCAATTTCTATGTTGGAAATGACATAAAAATGATAATAATAATAACAACAATAATAATAATGATGATGATGATAACAAATAAAAGGAAGAATAACAGTCTGGCTATATTAAATAAAGATGATTGATAACATAAACGATAATATCAATCTAGTTTGACAAAAATAATAATAATAACAACAAAATAATTATAAATATAATAAGAAATAACAAAACAACACAATAATAATTGTCATAAAAACCCGTAGCAACAACAACAGTAACAACATTAACACTGTTTAAAACCCTTCACTAGTAAAATCTGAACTCAAAATACCGCGAAAAGACGCATGCAATCTATTAAAAGATACATATAAAGTGCAATAAACATCACTACTAGTATCATCATCATCATCATCATCATCACCATCGCCATCATCGTCATCATCATCATCGCCCTCATCGTCATCATCACCATCATTGTCATCGGCATCAACATCATCATCATAAACATCATTATCATCATCATTATCATATTCATCATTATAAAATCATTACCATTGTCATCATTAGAAACATCATTACTATAATCATTACTACCATTGTTTCTAGAATTATTTTCTTCATAAATGTGAGCATCATCACTTTAAAACATAACATCACAATCACAGTCATTTATTTTTATCATAGGTACATATCATCATTAACATTATTACATCATCGCATTTCAGTTATATACACACACAGACACACCAAACACACAAACACACATACACCAAACACACAAACATATCAAACACACACATACACACCACACATATCAAACACACACACCACACACATCAAACACACACACACATACATCAAACACACACATACACCATACACACACACATCAAACACACACACATATACACAGACCAATCACACACACAAATCACACACCAAATCACACACACAAATACATCATTCAGTATGGGAACCTTTTAAATTTTAATTGAATAGACGCTTAGAATTGTTGTCAGTCACCGCGAACATCATCAGAAAATGTTGATGTTATTTATTGCCATGGCTTGGAATGTTTGTCTGGTAATGCAAGAACACCAAGCAAGACCGACACAACATCAATTCATCGCAATCACAAAGGCAACAAAATAACAATGACATCAACAAAAATGTCAATATCAACAATGACAGCAACAACAACACCAACAACAACAACATCAACAACAACAACATCAACAACATTAACAATGACAACATCATCATCAAATCACAACAACACCAACAAAAACATTAACAACAACAATACAACCTCCATAAACAAAACATCACAACAACGCAATACGCCCGACTTCATTTTTTTTTCTTCCCGGCTAATTCAGTAACTACTTTTTTACTTTCCTAGTTCGGATAACGTCTGAAAATTACTACCGCTTATTATTTGTGTTATACACTGTTTCTTAATTTTATTTTATTATTTTTTTTGTTAATAATATTATTTTTATTACGTTAAACAAAGGCGAAGACAATTTTAAAACAATAAAATAATTAATAAAATAATAATACTGAATAAAATAATTAATGTTCTTCTAAGTCAAATAATGTATTAAACCTTGTTTTTATTTTAATTATTATTGTCATTATTTAAACCATTATTAATACAACAATTATAATTTTTTTCAAAATTAGTTTTAATAATATTAGCAACAGTTCATTTAATTAAATTAATAAAAAATATTTTAAGCGAGAATAAATACATACACTGTAGTTTATTGAAATAATGTCATCGCCATTCGTTATGTGATATATATAAATAACATTCACATGCAGACAATAACATCAACTAATATAACATCAACACAAGGTCTGTCTATAAAAAAATAAATAAATCTATGGTTATTTTTAGTTGCAACATCAACAACACACACGCACACACACACGCACACGCACACACACACGCATATATATATATATATATATATATATATATATATATGTAAACCATCACGCAGCTCTTTTTTCCTAATCTTCACTTTAATTTTTTTTTAAATCTTTATAAGTATGTATAGCAATTTTTTTCATGCTTAATTAACTCTACAAATGTTCATACAGTAAATTTCAACTAGATTATAGAGCCATGACAATAGAAATCACTTTTCAGCGTAGTTCGCCAAACAGCATTTTGACTATTTCAACGGATTTATGCCCAAGCAGCATGGACATTGTCTCATGCATAAAATTTATCTCATGATTTTGATTAATCACTTATTTGTTATTCCATGCCCTTGAAATGAAAAGAGATCCCTTAGTAATGAATAGGAGAAATATTATTCTAGTCAGTTAGCATTATCTGTTACTTTCCCTATAACAATAATTTATTGTTTTTTGAAAAAAGAAAGATACACTTTTCTATCTTTAGTATCATAGTAGTATTGTAGTATTAGAATTGTGAAACATTGCATCATTGTATTGTATTATCTAATTCTTAGTAATGTATTAGCAGCCGACAACATAGTAATATAGTACTAATTAATTTATAAAAAGAAGATAGTTAGTAAAAGTATAAATGTACAGTGCAGTACTTAGAAATGTGTGAATACTATCAATAGATAGAATTGTATGATAGTTGTACTAATGTATTGTTTTTACTATTCAGCAATGTGCTAATAGCAGTACTAAAAGTATAGTACCTACTTAATAATGTTAAACATGATGCTACCCTGTACGCTGCATGTATTGGGAAATATAAATACATTTCAATTGCCTGCAATGCTAAGCCAATCTTCTATCAAAGAGCATTTTATCTCTGAAACATACGTACGTACGTTTATTTCTGGTTATTTAATTGCTCTGCATATGTGCATAGATTAAAAAAAAGTTAAATATTAGGACCCATATATATACACAAACACATACACACATTCACACACACACTCTTACACGAACACGCACACACACATACACGCCTATTCACAGACAAATATCATTTATATATACTTATATATCATAAAATACTGAATGCAAGTACTGTAGAATTAATTACTAAACCAACAAAATAAACAAGAGAGCCATTAAACCACAGTGTTCCTTCTAATAAATGTTCATCCATTAGGAACATCTAGCAAAAATTATTTATACACGAATAAGTAAATGATTGTTATCCTCACATGCATCAACATTAAAACCTTTTTTTCGCAGAATAACGTTCACAAAAATAAGAAATAAGTATAATAGAAATAATAATAAACTCAATTATTATTACTTTTGTTATTACTGTTGTTCGTTTTTACGAGTTCACTAACACAGCCAGTTTTTAGATAGCCCTCAGACTCATAGAGATTTGTAAATAAGTTAAGCTTAGCTAATGCATAAACGAAAACCTATGTACGGAAACAAACGTGCAGACAGAAGCACATACAAACGCATACTTAAACTAACACTTTCACACTTCCAAAATCACTCAAACTCACTCACAAGAGACACACATACAAGCAAATAAACAAACTTAAACATGCAAACATCTAAACATACAAACACATACACACTCACAAACACATACACACACGAGCAAATAAACAAAGTTAAGCATACAAACCTAAACACACCTAAACCTAAACAAACCTAAAAACACACACACGCATAAACACATATACACACACACACACACACACACACACACACACACACACACACACACGTTCCTTTACATTCTTTATTAGATCAAAACGCACGCGTAAAAAGCAAATATAAATGGATAGAAAGAAAGAAAAAAAAATGTGATGGAGGAGGTATTTCATTTCTGTAGCGCAGAACAATTTACTACCTACGATTACGTTTCTCAGCTTGGTTTGCTATCAAGTACATATCATTTCTCACAAATCATCCTCATCATCATCATCATCATCATACTTTTCAACATTCATCATCATTATCACCCATTATCGTCATCATCATCGTCTTCGTCATCGTCGTCATCATCATTATCATCAACTTTTTCCTCTTCAATAACATCATCATCAACGCCACTTTCCCCATTATCTCTGTTCTATTATTAGCAATAGCAGCAAGAATATTTGCGTATAATAATTATATACATTCATGACATTTCCAAACAATGTCATTGTATGTGTGTGTGCGCGTGTGTGTGTGTGTGTGCGCGCGTGTGTGTACGGGTGTTTAGTTTAATGTCAAAATACTTTATTAATCTAATCTGATTATAAAAAAAAATTTTACTTATTAACGCTCGTGTGTATATGTAAAAATTATGTATATACATTATAGATTGCTTGCACATTCAACATTTGTTTGTTTATGTGTAAGTATGTGTGTGTGTGTGTTTGCATATATATGCCTGTGTGTATTGTGTGTGTATATGTATATATATATATATATATATACGTGTGTGTGTGTGAATGTGTGTGTGTATGCAGGCGTGTGTGTAATTTATCCAATTTCAAAAAATTAATCAGAGATGATTTTTTTACATTTAAAAGAATATTTCATAAACCGTATTATCGAATGTTGCATCATCTTCCATCACGTCATCTGGCCATCAAGAGATTTATTAAAGTTTATAAGTACATATAATAAATTAAATAAAAGTCACACTGCTTAATTTCGTGTGACCAGATGACATTCTATAAGTATCGAGTAACAACACATGCACTACAATATTTTTTTCGTCATCATAAACATCAACAGCATCATTATCATCATCAGCGTCATCATCATTATCAGTGTCATCATCATTATCATCATCTACATCATCAGCTTCATCAACCATCATCGTCATCACCATCATTGTTAATCATCGTCGTCGTCGTCATCACATCACATCACATTAAAGCATCGCATTATGACATCATTAAGTTATGAATCTAATTCAGATTTTTCATTAAGCAGTTTGATTAATTGATTACACACACACACGCATTTACACATACACACACATACACTAATACAAACAAACATTCACACACAGGCATCCCATATGCTTATATATATATAAATATATATATATATATATATATATATATATATATATATATATATATATATATATATATGTAA